>NW_027140192.1:0-277544 GCF_036365525.1 Heterodontus francisci | reverse complement strand
TAAATTAGATAGTCATCACTAATACACAGGTGATAATATTCCAGTTAATTGTTAAATTAGATCTCATCACTAATACACAGGTGATATTATTCCAGTTAATTGTATTAAATTAGATATCATCACTAATACACAGGTGATAATATTCCAGTTAATTGTTAAATTAGATATCATCACCTAATACACAGGTGATAATATTCCAGTTAATTGTTAAATTAGATATCATCACTAATACACAGGTGATAATATTCCAGTTAATTGTTAAATTAGATATCATCACTAATACACAGGTGATAATATTCCAGTTAATTGTTAAATTAGATATCATCACTAATACACAGGTGATAATATTCCAGTTAATTGTTAAATTAGATATCATCACTAATACACAGGTGATAATATTCCAGTTAATTGTTAAATTAGATATCATCACTAATACACAGGTGATAATATTCCAGTTAATTGTTAAATTAGATATCATCACTAATACACAGGTGATAATATTCCAGTTAATTGTTAAATTAGATATCATCACTAATACACAGGTGTATAATATTCCAGTTAATTGTTAAATTAGATATCATCACTAATACACAGGTGATAATATTCCAGTTAATTGTTAAATTAGATATCATCACTAATACACAGGTGATAATATTCCAGTTAATTGTTAAATTAGATATCATCACTAATACACAGGTGATAATATTCCAGTTAATTGTTAAATTAGATATCATCACTAATACACAGGTGATAATATTCCAGTTAATTGTTAAAATTAGATATCATCACTAATACACAGGTGATAATATTCCAGTTAATTGTTAAATTAGATGTCATCACTAATACACAGGTGATAATATTCCAGTTAATTGTTAAATTAGATATCATCACTAATACACAGGTGATAATATTCCAGTTAATTGTTAAATTAGATATCATCACTAATACACAGGTGATAATATTCCAGTTAATTGTTAAATTAGATATCATCACTAATACACAGGTGATAATATTCCAGTTAATTGTTAAATTAGATATCATCACTAATACACAGGTGATAATATTCCAGTTAATTGTTAAATTAGATATCATCACTAATACACAGGTGATAATATTCCAGTTAATTGTTAAATTAGATATCATCACTAATACACAGGTGATAATATTCCAGTTAATTGTTAAATTAGATATCATCACTAATACACAGGTGATAATATTCCAGTTAATTGTTAAATTAGATATCATCACTAATACACAGGTGATAATATTCCAGTTAATTGTTAAATTAGATATCATCACTAATACACAGGTGATAATATTCCAGTTAATTGTTAAATTAGATATCATCACTAATACACAGGTGATAATATTCCAGTTAATTGTTAAATTAGATGTCATCACTAATACACAGGTGATAATATTCCAGTTAATTGTTAAATTAGATATCATCACTAATACACAGGTGATAATATTCCAGTTAATTGTTAAATTAGATATCATCACTAATACACAGGTGATAATATTCCAGTTAATTGTTAAATTAGATATCATCACTAATACACAGGTGATAATATTCCAGTTAATTGTTAAATTAGATAGTCATCACTAATACACAGGTGATAATATTCCAGTTAATTGTTAAATTAGATATCATCACTAATACACAGGTGATAATATTCCAGTTAATTGTTAAATTAGATGTCATCACTAATACACAGGTGATAATATTCCAGTTAATTGTTAAATTAGATATCATCACTAATACACAGGTGATAATATTCCAGTTAATTGTTAAATTAGATATCATCACTAATACACAGGTGATAATATTCCAGTTAATTGTTAAATTAGATATCATCACTAATACACAGGTGATAATATTCCAGTTAATTGTTAAATTAGATATCATCACTAATACACAGGTGATAATATTCCAGTTAATTGTTAAATTAGATATCATCACTAATACACAGGTGATAATATTCCAGTTAATTGTTAAATTAGATATCATCACTAATACACAGGTGATAATATTCCAGTTAATTGTTTAAATTAGATATCATCACTAATACACAGGTGATAATATTCCAGTTAATTGTTAAATTAGATATCATCACTAATACACAGGTGATAATATTCCAGTTAATTGTTAAATTAGATATCATCACTAATACACAGGTGATAATATTCCAGTTAATTGTTAAATTAGATGTCATCACTAATACACAGGTGATAATATTCCAGTTAATTGTTAAATTAGATGTCATCACTAATACACAGGTGATAATATTCCAGTTAATTGTTAAATTAGATATCATCACTAATACACAGGTGATAATATTCCAGTTAATTGTTAAATTAGATATCATCACTAATACACAGGTGATAATATTCCAGTTAATTGTTAAATTAGATATCATCACTAATACACAGGTGATAATATTCCAGTTAATTGTTAAATTAGATATCATCACTAATACACAGGTGATAATATTCCAGTTAATTGTTAAATTAGATATCATCACTAATACACAGGTGATAATATTCCAGTTAATTGTTAAATTAGATGTCATCACTAATACACAGGTGATAATATTCCAGTTAATTGTTAAATTAGATATCATCACTAATACACAGGTGATAATATTCCAGTTAATTGTTAAATTAGATATCATCACTAATACACAGGTGATAATATTCCAGTTAATTGTTAAATTAGATGTCATCACTAATACACAGGTGATAATATTCCAGTTAATTGTTAAATTAGATATCATCACTAATACACAGGTGATAATATTCCAGTTAATTGTTAAATTAGATATCATCACTAATACACAGGTGATAATATTCCAGTTAATTGTTAAATTAGATATCATCACTAATACACAGGTGATAATATTCCAGTTAATTGTTAAATTAGATGTCATCACTAATACACAGGTGATAATATTCCAGTTAATTGTTAAATTAGATGTCATCACTAATACACAGGTGATAATATTCCAGTTAATTGTTAAATTAGATGTCATCACTGATACACAGGTGATAATATTCCAGTTAATTGTTAAATTAGATATCATCACTGATACACAGGTGATAATATTCCAGTTAATTGTTAAATTAGATATCATCACTGATACACAGGTGATAATATTCCAGTTAATTGTTAAATTAGATATCATCACTAATACACAGGTGATAATATTCCAGTTAATTGTTAAATTAGATATCATCACTAATACACAGGTGATAATATTCCAGTTAATTGTTAAATTAGATATCATCACTAATACACAGGTGATAATATTCCAGTTAATTGTTAAATTAGATATCATCACTAATACACAGGTGATAATATTCCAGTTAATTGTTAAATTAGATATCATCACTAATACACAGGTGATAATATTCCAGTTAATTGTTAAATTAGATATCATCACTAATACACAGGGGATAATATTCCAGTTAATTGTTAAATTAGATATCATCACTAATACACAGGTGATAATATTCCAGTTAATTGTTAAATTAGATATCATCACTAATACACAGGTGATAATATTCCAGTTAATTGTTAAATTAGATATCATCACTAATACACAGGTGATAATATTCCAGTTAATTGTTAAATTAGATATCATCACTAATACACAGGTGATAATATTCCAGTTAATTGTTAAATTAGATATCATCACTAATACACAGGTGATAATATTCCAGTTAATTGTTAAATTAGATATCATCACTAATACACAGGTGATAATATTCCAGTTAATTGTTAAATTAGATATCATCACTAATACACAGGTGATAATATTCCAGTTAATTGTTAAATTAGATATCAACACTAATACACAGGTGATAATATTCCAGTTAATTGTTAAATTAGATGTCATCACTAATACACAGGTGATAATATTCCAGTTAATTGTTAAATTAGATATCATCACTAATACACAGGGGATAATATTCCAGTTAATTGTTAAATTAGATGTCATCACTAATACACAGGTGATAATATTCCAGTTAATTGTTAAATTAGATGTCATCACTAATACACAGGTGATAATATTCCAGTTAATTGTTAAATTAGATGTCATCACTAATACACAGGGGATAATATTCCAGTTAATTGTTAAATTAGATATCATCACTAATACACAGGTGATAATATTCCAGTTAATTGTTAAATTAGATATCATCACTAATACACAGGTGATAATATTCCAGTTAATTGTTAAATTAGATATCATCACTAATACACAGGTGATAATATTCCAGTTAATTGTTAAATTAGATATCATCACTAATACACAGGTGATAATATTCCAGTTAATTGTTAAATTAGATATCATCACTAATACACAGGGGATAATATTCCAGTTAATTGTTAAATTAGATATCATCACTAATACACAGGGGATAATATTCCAGTTAATTGTTAAATTAGATATCATCACTAATACACAGGGGATAATATTCCAGTTAATTGTTAAATTAGATGTCATCACTAATACACAGGGGATAATATTCCAGTTAATTGTTAAATTAGATGTCATCACTAATACACAGGGGATAATATTCCAGTTAATTGTTAAATTAGATGTCATCACTAATACACAGGGGATAATATTCCAGTTAATTGTTAAATTAGATGTCATCACTAATACACAGGGGATAATATTCCAGTTAATTGTTAAATTAGATGTCATCACTAATACACAGGTGATAATATTCCAGTTAATTGTTAAATTAGATATCATCACTAATACACAGGTGATAATATTCCAGTTAATTGTTAAATTAGATATCATCACTAATACACAGGTGATAATATTCCAGTTAATTGTTAAATTAGATGTCATCACTAATACACAGGTGATAATATTCCAGTTAATTGTTAAATTAGATGTCATCACTAATACACAGGTGATAATATTCCAGTTAATTGTTAAATTAGATATCATCACTAATACACAGGTGATAATATTCCAGTTAATTGTTAAATTAGATGTCATCACTAATACACAGGTGATAATATTCCAGTTAATTGTTAAATTAGATGTCATCACTAATACACAGGTGATAATATTCCAGTTAATTGTTAAATTAGATGTCATCACTAATACACAGGGGATAATATTCCAGTTAATTGTTAAATTAGATATCATCACTAATACACAGGTGATAATATTCCAGTTAATTGTTAAATTAGATATCATCACTAATACACAGGTGATAATATTCCAGTTAATTGTTAAATTAGATATCATCACTAATACACAGGTGATAATATTCCAGTTAATTGTTAAATTAGATGTCATCACTAATACACAGGTGATAATATTCCAGTTAATTGTTAAATTAGATGTCATCACTAATACACAGGTGATAATATTCCAGTTAATTGTTAAATTAGATGTCATCACTATTACACAGGTGATAATATTCCAGTTAATTGTTAAATTAGATATCATCACTAATACACAGGTGATAATATTCCAGTTAATTGTTAAATTAGATGTCATCACTAATACACAGGTGATAATATTCCAGTTAATTGTTAAATTAGATGTCATCACTAATACACAGGGGATAATATTCCAGTTAATTGTTAAATTAGATATCATCACTAATACACAGGGGATAATATTCCAGTTAATTGTTAAATTAGATATCATCACTAATACACAGGTGATAATATTCCAGTTAATTGTTAAATTAGATATCATCACTAATACACAGGTGATAATATTCCAGTTAATTGTTAAATTAGATATCATCACTAATACACAGGTGATAATATTCCAGTTAATTGTTAAATTAGATGTCATCACTAATACACAGGGGATAATATTCCAGTTAATTGTTAAATTAGATGTCATCACTAATACACAGGGGATAATATTCCAGTTAATTGTTAAATTAGATATCATCACTAATACACAGGTGATAATATTCCAGTTAATTGTTAAATTAGATATCATCACTAATACACAGGTGATAATATTCCAGTTAATTGTTAAATTAGATATCATCACTAATACACAGGTGATAATATTCCAGTTAATTGTTAAATTAGATGTCATCACTAATACACAGGTGATAATATTCCAGTTAATTGTTAAATTAGATGTCATCACTAATACACAGGTGATAATATTCCAGTTAATTGTTAAATTAGATGTCATCACTATTACACAGGTGATAATATTCCAGTTAATTGTTAAATTAGATGTCATCACTAATACACAGGTGATAATATTCCAGTTAATTGTTAAATTAGATGTCATCACTAATACACAGGTGATAATATTCCAGTTAATTGTTAAATTAGATGTCATCACTAATACACAGGTGATAATATTCCAGTTAATTGTTAAATTAGATATCATCACTAATACACAGGTGATAATATTCCAGTTAATTGTTAAATTAGATGTCATCACTAATACACAGGTGATAATATTCCAGTTAATTGTTAAATTAGATGTCATCACTAATACACAGGTGATAATATTCCAGTTAATTGTTAAATTAGATGTCATCACTAATACACAGGTGATAATATTCCAGTTAATTGTTAAATTAGATATCATCACTAATACACAGGTGATAATATTCCAGTTAATTGTTAAATTAGATGTCATCACTAATACACAGGTGATAATATTCCAGTTAATTGTTAAATTAGATGTCATCACTAATACACAGGTGATAATATTCCAGTTAATTGTTAAATTAGATGTCATCACTAATACACAGGTGATAATATTCCAGTTAATTGTTAAATTAGATGTCATCACTAATACACAGGTGATAATATTCCAGTTAATTGTTAAATTAGATATCATCACTAATACACAGGTGATAATATTCCAGTTAATTGTTAAATTAGATATCATCACTAATACACAGGTGATAATATTCCAGTTAATTGTTAAATTAGATGTCATCACTAATACACAGGTGATAATATTCCAGTTAATTGTTAAATTAGATGTCATCACTAATACACAGGTGATAATATTCCAGTTAATTGTTAAATTAGATGTCATCACTAATACACAGGTGATAATATTCCAGTTAATTGTTAAATTAGATATCGTCACTAATACACAGGTGATAATATTCCAGTTAATTGTTAAATTAGATATCATCACTAATACACAGGGGATAATATTCCAGTTAATTGTTAAATTAGATATCATCACTAATACACAGGTGATAATATTCCAGTTAATTGTTAAATTAGATGTCATCACTAATACACAGGTGATAATATTCCAGTTAATTGTTAAATTAGATATCATCACTAATACACAGGTGATAATATTCCAGTTAATTGTTAAATTAGATGTCATCACTAATACACAGGTGATAATATTCCAGTTAATTGTTAAATTAGATGTCATCACTAATACACAGGTGATAATATTCCAGTTAATTGTTAAATTAGATATCATCACTAATACACAGGTGATAATATTCCAGTTAATTGTTAAATTAGATATCATCACTAATACACAGGTGATAATATTCCAGTTAATTGTTAAATTAGATGTCATCACTAATACACAGGTGATAATATTCCAGTTAATTGTTAAATTAGATATCATCACTAATACACAGGTGATAATATTCCAGTTAATTGTTAAATTAGATGTCATCACTAATACACAGGTGATAATATTCCAGTTAATTGTTAAATTAGATGTCATCACTAATACACAGGTGATAATATTCCAGTTAATTGTTAAATTAGATATCATCACTAATACACAGGTGATAATATTCCAGTTAATTGTTAAATTAGATGTCATCACTAATACACAGGTGATAATATTCCAGTTAATTGTTAAATTAGATATCATCACTAATACACAGTGTATTATCTATTTAATTGTTAAATTGGACATGATAACTAAAACAGTGTCTAAAATATCCCACTTAATTTTGACGTTACATGTCATCCCTAATCCACAAGAGTTCCCCAAAAGCTGGTTTGGGAATTAGGGGTACACTTTTTATTGCAAGTTGGGGCTTCCCCACAACCTGTCACATGTGAACAGTTTTACAGAACTCCACCACATCTTTGTAGAGTTGTGGCCAGTCAAACTGCTGTCTTATGCAGGCTTGGGTTTTTCTGATGCCGACATGTCCAGCCATTGGAATTCCTGGGTTATTCTCTGTATTTCCTTATGGTACCTGGGCAGAACCACTATCTGGTGAACCACTGTCCACTCTTCATCCGCAGGTCTCTAAGGAGGTCTCCACTTCCTCATCGTCACCTCATTCTTTAAATAGTCACACTCTGGAACTCCCTCTGCTTCTGTTTAACTTTAGACTGTCTTTGCTAACTTTTTAAACATTGGGTCAGCTTGCTCAGCCTCGACCAAGGAAGATCTGTTTAACACATCCTTTTTGTCCTCTGAATTCCCAAAGAAGGTTTCAGATAACTAGATAGGAGGGTCATCAGTCTGCAGTGTCAGTTCATCCTCCTCTGATGGAGCTTGTTTGACCATGGACCATCACAACACAAAGGCAGGAAAAATGTCAGTGGCCTTCTCCTGTAACTGCTCTGTCTATCTCATCTATTTCAGTCTCTTGAAAACCACTGGAGAAGCTAGCACCTTCACCCTGACCAGATCATTACCCAGGAACAGGACCACCCTGTCTACAGGTAAATTAGGGACAATCCCCAGGGTTACCAGTCCTGAAACAAAGCTGCACTCTAGGTATATTCGATATGGAGTCCTGGGCATTTACCTTCCCCAATACTGATGACTAATACTTGAGCGTTCGATGCCCTCTCTGGGGGAGAGTTCATGCATTTTCCCAGCAGGAGGGAATGGGTGGCCCCTTTATCCCAAGTATGGCTTTGGGCTTACTTGCTGCATTCGAGGGGTATTTGGTCACTTTTCCTTAGGATACAAAATCCTGCTATCTCGCAGGGATTTTCTTAAATTTTCCAGCACTCTCTGTGTTGGGCATACTGGGTCTTACTGCCACAGTTAAAGTCACAGCCTGGTCTTCTGTGTTTCCCATCAGGGCCCCATTTCCTGAACTGGTCTGGTGTATCCTGATTAATCCGACAGATTTTCACTGTAACGTCCAGCAGTCAGCTCGGAGGTGATTGTTACAGTGGAAACACACAGGCTTTTGGGCGTCACTCCTGTTCTCAGCATTGTCTGCTCTGGCCTAAGGAGGACCCGTTGTGTTTCCACCTCTCCCTTCTTGCTCATGGCTGTTTTACTTTATTCGTTCATGAGATGTGGGCGACGCTGGCTAGGCCAGCATTTATTACCCATCTGTAATTGCCCTGGAGAAGTAGTTGGTGATCTGTCTTCTTGAACCGCTGCAGTCCATGTCGGGTAGGTACACCCACAGTGCTGTTAGGAAGGGAGTTCCAGGATTTTGATCCAGCGACAGTGAAGGAACAGCGATATAGTTCTAAGTCAGGATGGTGTGTGACTTGGAGGGGAACTTGCAGATGGTACTGTTCCTATGAATTTGCTGCCCTGTCCTTCTAGGTGGTGGAGATCGCGGGTTGGAAGGTGCTGTCTAAGGAGCCTTGGTGCGTTGCTGCAGTGAATCTTGTAGATGGTACATACTGCTGCCTCTGTGCATTGATGGTGGAGGGAGTAAATGTTTGTAGATGGGGTGTGACAATCTGGAGCGTTGCTTTGTCCTGGATGGTGTCGAGCTTCTTGAATGTTGTTGGAGCTGCACACATCCAGGCAAGTGGAGAGTATTCCATCACACTCCTGACTTGTGCCTTGTAGATGGTGGACAGGCTTTGGAGAGTCAGGAGGTGAGTCACTCGCTGCAGCACTCCAAGCCTCTGACCTGTTCTTGTCACCACTGTATTTATATGGTTACTCCACAAGCAAATGGACCGCTGGGTGTAGCACTACCTAGAACTGTACTCCAGGGAGAATGTTGTCACTGAGACTGCCTTCAATGCAGCCCAGTCTCTGCCAGTCATGGTTGAGCTGGACGTACAGCCAACAAAATCGGAATCAGTGATGCCATTGATTCTCTAGCCAGCGGAAAAGGACGGGAAGGACGGAATTACCCCTGAAATCATCAAGACTGCCAAGCCTGCTATACTTTCAGCACTCTACGAACTGCTTTGCCTGTGCTGCAATGAGATAGCAGTACCACAGGACAGGCGCGATGCCAATATCATCACCCTCTAAAAGAACAAATGTGACCACGGTGACAGCAGCAACTACCGTGGAATCTCCTTGCTGAGCATAGTGGGGAACGTCTTCGCTCGTGTCGCCTTAAACAGGCTCCAGATGCTGGCTGAGCGTGTCTATCCTGAGGCAAAGTGTGGCTTTCCAGCAAAGAGATCCAACATTAACATGCTATTCTCCCTTCGCCAGCTACAGCAGGAATGCCGTGAACAACAGATGCCCCTCTACGGTGTTTTCATTGATCTCACCAAAGCCTTTGACCTCGTCAGCAGACGTGGTCTCTTCAGACTATTAGAAAAGATTGGATGCCCACCAAAGCTACTAAGTATCATCACCTCATTCCATGACAATATGAAAGGTAAAATTCAGCATAGCGGGGCCTCATTAGAACCCTTTACTTTCCTGAATGGCGTGAAACAAGGCTGTGTTCTCGCACCTACACTGTTTGGGATTTTCTTCTCCCTGCTGCTCTCACATGCGTTCAAGTCTTCAGAAGAAGGAATTTTCCTCCACACAAGATCAGGGGGCAGGTTGTTAAACCTTGCCCGTCTTAGAGCGAAGTCCAAAGTCCGAAAAGTCCTCATCAGGGAACTCCTCTTTCCTGAAGACGCTGCATTAACATCTTATACTGAAGAGTGTCTGCAGAGACTCATCGACAGGTTTGCAGCTGTCTGCAATGAATTTGGCCCAATCATCAGCCTCAAGAAAACGAATATAATGGGACAGGACATCAGAAATGCTCCATCCATCAATATCGGCGACCATACTCTGGAAGTGGTTCAAGAGTTCACCTAACTAGGCTCAACTATCACCAGTAACCTGTCTCTCGATGCAGAATTAAACAAGCGCATGGGAAAGGCATCCACTGCTATGTCCAGACTGGCCAAGAGAGTGTGGGAAAATGGCGCACTGACACGGAACACAAAAGTCCAAGTGTATCAGGCCTGTGTCGTCAGTACCTTGCTCTATGGCAGCGAGACCTGGACAATGTATGTCTGTCAAGAGCGACGTCTCAATTCATTCCATCTTCACTGCCTCCGGAGAATCCTTGGCATCAGGTGGCAGGACCGTATCTCCACCACAGAAGTCCTCGAGGCGGCCAACATCCCCAGCATATACTAAGCCAGCGGCGCCTGAGATGGCTTGGCCCTGTGACCCACATGGAAGATGGCAGGATTCCCAAGGACACATTGTGCAGCAAACTCGTCACTGGTACCAGACCCACCGGCCGTTCATGTCTCCACTTTAAAGACGTCTGCAAACGCGACATGACGTCCTGTGACATTGATCACAGGTCGTGGGAGTCAGTTGCCAGCGATCGCCAGAGCTGGTGGGCAGCCATAAAGGCGCGGCTAAAGTGTGGTGAGTCGAAGAGACTTAGCAGTTGGCAGGAAAAAAGACAGAAGTGCAAGGAGAGGGCCAACTATGTAACAGCACCGACAACCAATTTTATCTGCTGCACCTGTGGAAGAGTTTGTCACTCTAGAATTGGCCTTTATAGCCATTCCAGGCGTTGTTTCACAAACCACTGGCCACCTCCAGGCACTTATCCATTGTCTCAGAGACAAGGAGGCCAAAGAAGGAGTTCAGTTGCTGGTCCGTGGTAACCCCAGGATGTTGATAGTGGGGGATTCAGTGATGGTAATGCAAATGTATGTCAAGGGGAGATGGTTAGATTCTCTCTTGTTGGAGATGATCATTGCCCAGCACTTGTGTGGCGCGAATGTTACTTGCCACTTAGCAGCTCAAGCCTGGATATTGTCCTAGTGTTGCTTGTTTTCTACACGGACTGCTTCAGTATTTGAGGAGTCACCAATGGTGCTGAACATTGTGCAATAATCAGCGAACATCCCCACTTCTGACCTTATGATTGAAGGAAGGTCATTGATGAAGCAGCTGAAGACGGTTGGGCCAAGGACACTACCCTGAGGAACTCCTGCAGTGATGTCCTGGAGCTCAGATGATTGACCTCCAACTCTAATCCTGTTATATTTTTCAGGTTCACGTGCAAAATGGTTGGCACATGGTTTAGGATTTCGGCTTTCCTAGCTTTTGGATGGATAGTAATCCCTTACTGCTCAGTTCTGTACAGAAATGTAGTTAGGCCACACTTACAATATTGCGTGCAATTCTGGTCGCCACACTACCAGAAGGACGTGGAGGCTTTGGAGAGGGTACAGATGAGGTTTACCAGGATGTTGCCTGGTCTGGAGGGCATTAGCTATGAAGAGAGGTTGGATAAACTCGGATTGTTTTCACTGGAACGACGGAGGTGGAGGGGCGACATGATAGATGTTTTCAAAGTTATGAGTGGCATGGACAGAGTGGATAGTCAGAAGCTTTTTCCCAGGGTGGAAGAGTCAGTTACTAGGGGACATAGGTTTAAGGTGAGTGGGGCAAAGTTTAGAGGGGATGTGCGAGGCAAGTTCTTTACACAGAGGGTGGTGAGTGTCTGGAACTTGCTGCCGGGGGAGGTGGTGGAAGCAGGTACGATAGCGACGTTTAAGAGGCATCTTGACAAATACATGAATGGGATGGGAATAGAGGGATATGGTCCCTGGAAGTGCAGAAGGTTTTAGTTTAGGCAGGCATCAAGATCGGCGCAGGGTTGGAGGGCCGAATCGCCTGTTCCTGTGCTATACTGTATTTTGTACAATCCTCAACTCTTCAACGAATAGGGCATTTAACCTGCCCCAAGTTACTTCACTCTGGGTTAGGAAGGTACTGCCTCAAATGTGGACATTTTAATACTCCAGCAGTGAAAAACCCATTAAAACTTTATTGAAGTTTTTGAAGTTTTGCTAGGGAACCATTTGGTTCCCCATTCCCAATTTCCCAACTGTCTTTGGTTTTTGATCCCAGATGCGAGCCCCAAATTTATGTTACACTTCAGGTGAGGAGGGGTCGAAAGGCTCCCGTCTTGTCGCTCTCCTTGTTCGATGCCACAGGCTTTATTCCTTTTTAAATAGTGCATGTGTTTACCAATTCAGTGAGTGTTTAATACTTCAAGTGCTAGGATCATAAAAGAATCAATCAGGCAGGTTTTCTTTAGTTTAAACAAGAAAGAGGTTATTTTATTGTACTGAAAATCAAATACCGATTGAAGTAAAATAGTAAACTCTGCTTCAACTTTCATACACACACACACACACACACACACACACACACACACACACACACACACACACACACACACACACACACACACACATCACACGGACACACAAATAGGTTACAGAGTGATGGAGAATAGTTTGGGTTGGATTAGAGTCCAGAAGAAATAAAACTAATGTACAGTTTGTGGGGTCTTGTAATTCATTTTTCCTCTGACTGAATTCATGGTTCCAAAGTCTCTGCCTGGTAGAAGTGGACATGCAGCTGGTCCGCCTGGTTCAGGGGTTTCTTGGAGACAGTAATGCTCAGTGGCTTTCTTCCTCGGTCTCTGTAGCAATGGTGGACTTGGATGTTCTGCAGTCACAGACAGATTACAACATTTACAATGTTACCTGGGGAGAGAAAGAGAGCGTAAGACAGCCCAACCAGGGTCTTGCATGGGTTAGCTTGCAAAGCTTGTCTGCTGTGTGTAACAAAAAGTTACAAGTTTACATAGACTGGGGTAGGGGGGAGGGAGGCTGTCACATGGTCTATCAGTACCTTTCTTCCTTTAATGAGTTTCAAAGTCTAAGAATCCCAAGTCTCTCTCAAATTATATTGTAAATGTTTCTCCTGCAGGTACGTCTCCGCGAGTAAATGCTGCAAGATGGCTTTGAATGTCTTGCTAATGAGGGTGATCCCAGATAATCTACTCAATTGTTCAAAACATTGTCGTGGGTGGGAGCTTTGAAGACATACATCTCCACTTCGATGTCCTGGAATGTGAGGTATTTCAATGCAAATTGTGGTGGCCATCTTGACTACCAGCTTTTTAAATGTTAAATGCAGGATTCCAGCTTTCCAATTTCAAAGTTTAATGTTGGTTTCCAACCAGTGAATTAAAAATTCTCATTCAGCATAGCATGTTTTCTTGGCAGGAGGTATTAGAAAGGCGTGCTGCACTTCAAGATGTTAATACAAAAAGAATCCTGGTTGCTGTGGGAAATAAGAGTGGAAATTGTGAAGGAACGAACCATAGTTTTCCTTACACACAGGGATGGTGCCAAAGGACTGGAGAATTGTAAATGTTACACCATTGTCCTAAAAAGAGTGTAAGGACAAGCCCAGCAAATAGAGGACAGCCAGTTAAACCACGGTGCTGGGAAAGCTTTTAAAACAATAATCCAAAACAAAATTAACTGACTGGGACAAATGTGGATGAATTTAGCCTCACCAAAGCCTTGTTTCAATGCAGCAAGACACCCTTTCTCCTGTATTTCAATCCTCTCGCTATGAAGGCCAACATACCCGGGGACTGCTGGGTAGGGGAAAACTATTTATTTGGGCAGTTTTAAAATCTTTGTCTTTTGCGAGGAGCAGCCTTGATAGAACGGGGTGCGGAGCGGACTTTCAGCTGAGCGGTCAATTTCAGTAAGTTACAAGTTAATCCCTTTTTTGTTTCGGAGGACCGGGGACTGCTGGGTAGGGGAAAACTATTTATTTGGGCAGTTTTAAAATCTTTGTCTTTTGCGAGGAGCAGCCTTGATAGAACGGGGTGCGGAGCGGACTTTCAGCTGAGCGGTCAATTTCAGTAAGTTACAAGTTAATCCCTTTTTTGTTTCGGAGGACCGGGGACTGCTGGGTAGGGGAAAACTATTTATTTGGGCAGTTTTAAAATCTTTGTCTTTTGCGAGGAGCAGCCTTGATAGAACGGGGTGCGGAGCGGACTTTCAGCTGAGCGGTCAATTTCAGTAAGTTACAAGTTAATCCCTTTTTTGTTTCGGAGGACCGGGGACTGCTGGGTAGGGGAAAACTATTTATTTGGGCAGTGGCAGTACCCGAGACACTACACGTGTAGTGTCTCCCACCCACCCTCCTCCTCTAACCAAAAAAAAAAGGACTCTAGGGTGTTGATAAGGTAAGCTTTTTATTTAAAACTTCAGTCCGTCGGATTGCTAAGCGAACAAGTTTTGACTTTTTTTTTTTCGTTTGGTTTTTCAGTAGATTTATTGGGAATCTAGAATAGTGGGAATGGAGGTAAAGGCAGTTGTATGTTCCTCCTGCAGAATGTGGGAGGTAGGGGTCGCCAAGAGTGTCCCTGCTGACTGCATCTGTGGGAAGTGCACCCAACTCCAGCTCCTCGCAGACCGTGTTAGGGAACTGGAGCTGGAGCTGGATGAACTTCGGATCATTCGGGAGGCGGAGGGGATTATTGACAGGAGTTATAGGGAGGCAGTCACACCTCAGGTAAAAGAAGTAGGTAGATGGGTTACCGTCAGGGGAAGGAAAGGGAACCAGCAGGCAGTGCAGGGATCCCCTGTGGCCGTTTCCCTCAACAACAGGTATACCGTTTTGGATACTGTTGGGGGGGACGACTTACCAGGGGTAAGCAATGGGGTGCAGGTCTCTGGCACAGAGTCTGTCCCTGTTGCTCAGAAGGGAAAAGGGAAGAGGAGCAGAGCATTAGTCATTGGGGACTCCATAGTTAGGGGAACAGATAGGAGGTTCTGTGGGAACGAGAGAGACTCACGGTTGGTGTGTTGCCTCCCAGGTGCCAGGGTACGTGATGTCTCCGATCGTGTTTTTGGGATCCTTAATGGGGAGGGGGAGCACCCCCAAGTCGTGGTCCACATAGGCACCAACGACATAGGTAGGAAGAGAGATGGGGATTTAAGGCAGAAATTCAGGGAGCTAGGGTGGAAGCTTAGAGCGAGAACAACCAGAGTTGTTATCTCTGGGTTGTTGCCTGTGCCACGTGCTAGCGAAGAGAGGAATAGGGAGAGAGAGGAGTTGAACACGTGGCTGCAGGGATGGTGTAGGAGGGAGGGTTTTGGTTTCCTGGATAATTGGGGCTCTTTCTGGGGTAGGTGGGACCTCTACAAACAGGATGGTCTTCACCTGAACCAGAGGGGTACCAATATCCTGGGGGGGAGATTTGTTAGTGCTCTTCGGGGGGGTTTAAACTAAATCAGCAGGGGAATGGGAACCTAAATTGCAGTGCCAGTGTACAGGCTGTTGAGAGTAGTGAGGTAGGGGATAAGGTTACAGGGACGCAAGAGGGCACTGGCAAGCAAGAACTTGGTTTAAAGTGTGTCTACTTCAACGCCAGGAGCATCCGGAATAAGGTGGGTGAGCTTGCAGCATGGGTTGGTAGCTGGGATCCTGATGTTGTGGCCATTTCGGAGACATGGGTAGAGCAGGGGCAGGAATGGATGTTGCAGGTTCCGGGATTTAGATGTTTCAGAAAGAACAGAGAAGAAGGTAAAAGAGGGGGGGGGGGGTGTGGCATTGTTAATCAAGGAGAGTATTACAGCGGCATAAAGGACGTTTGAGGACTCGTCTACTGAGGTAGTATGGGCCGAGGTTAGAAACAGGAGAGGAGAGGTCACCCTGTTGGGAGTTTTCTATAGACCTCCGAATAGTTCCAGAGATGTAGAGGAAAGGATAGCGAAGATGATTCTCGACAGGAGCGAGAGTAACAGGGTAGTGGTTATGGGGGACTTTAACTTTCCAAATATTGACTGGAAATACTATAGTTCGAGTACTTTAGATGGGTCTGTTTTTGTCCAGTGTGTGCAGGAGGGTTTTCTGACACAGTATGTGGACAGGCCAACCAGGGGCGATGCCACATTGGATTTGGTACTGGGTAATGAACCCGGCCAGGTGTTCGATTTAGATGTAGGTGAGCACTTTGGCGATAGTGATCACAATTCGGTTAGGTTTACCTTAGCGATGGGCAGGGACAGGTATATACCGCAGGGCAAGAATTATAGCTGGGGGAAAGGAAATTATGACGCGATTAGGCAAGATTTAGGATGTGTAGGATGGGGAAGGAAACTGCAGGGGATGGGCACAAACGAAATGTGGAGCTTATTCAAGGAGCAGCTAATGCGTGTCCTTGATAAGTATGTACCTGTCAGGCAGGGAGGAAGTTGTCGAGCAAGGGAGCCGTGGTTTACTCAAGAAGTTGAAGCGCTTGTCAAGAGGAAGAGGGCGGCTTATGTTAGGATGAGACGTGAAGGCTCAGTTAGGGCGCTTGAGAGTTACAAGCTAGCCAGGAAGGATCTAAAGGGAGGGCTAAGAAGAGCAAGGAGAGGCCACGAGAAGTCATTGGCGGATAGGATCAAAGAAAACCCTAAGGCTTTCTATAGGTATATCAGGAATAAACGAATGATAAGAGTTAGAACAGGGCCAATCAAGGATAGTAGTGGGAAGTTGTGTGCGGAATCAGAGGAGATAGGGGAAGCGTTAAATGAATATTTTTCGTCAGTATTTACAGTAGAGAAAGAAAATGTTGCCGAGGAGATTACTGAGATACAGCCTACTAGGCTAGATGGGATTGAGATTCACAAGGAGGAGGTGTTAGCAATTTTGGAAAGAGTGAAAATAGATAAGTCCCCTGGGCCAGATGGGATTTATCCTAGGATTCTCTGGGAAGCCAGGGAGGAGATTGCAGAGCCGTTGTTGATCTTCAAGTCGTCATTGTCGACAGGAGTAGTGCCGGAGGACTGGAGGATAGCAAATGTTGTCCCCTTGTTCAAGAAGGAGAGTAGAGACAGCCCTGGTAATTATAGACCTGTGAGCCTTACTTCGGTTGTGGGTAAAATGTTGGAAAAGGTTATAAGAGACAGGATTTATAATCATCTTGAAAAGAATAAGTTCATTTGCGATAGTCAGCACGGTTTTGTGAAAGGTAGGTCGTGCCTCACAAACCTTATTGAGTTTTTCGAGAAGGTGACCAAACAGGTGGATGAGGGTAAAGCCGTGGATGTGGTGTATATGGATTTCAGTAAGGCGTTTGATAAGGATCCCCACGGTAGGCTATTGCAGAAAATACGCAAGTATGGGGTTGAAGGTGATTTAGAGCTTTGGATCAGAAATTGGCTAGCTGAAAGAAGACAGAGGGTGGTGGTTGATGGCAAATGTTCATCCTGGAGTTTAGTTACTAGTGGTGTACCGCAAGGTTCTGTTTTGGGGCCACTGCTGTTTGTCATTTTTATAAACGACCTGGATGAGGGTGCAGAAGGGTGGGTTAGTAAATTTGCGGATGACACGAAGGTCGGTGGATTTGTGGATAGTGTCGAAGGGTGTTGTAGGGTACAGAGGGACATAGATAGGCTGCAGAGCTGGGCTGAGAGATGGCAAATGGAGTTTAATGCGGAGAAGTGTGAGGTGATTCACTTTGGAAGGAGTAACAGCAATGCAGAGTACTGGGCTAATGGGAAGATTCTTGGTAGTGTAGATGAGCAGAGAGATCTTGGTATCCAGGTACATAAATCCCTGAAAGTTGCTACCCAGGTTAATAGGGCTGTTAAGAAGGCATATGGTGTGTTAGCCTTTAATAGTAAGGGGATCGAGTTTCAGAGCCACGGGGTCATGATGCAGATGTACAAAACTCTGGTGAGGCCGCACCTGGAGTATTGCGTGCAGTTCTGGTCACCGCATTATAGGAAGGATGTCGAGGCTTTGGAGAGGGTGCAGAGGAGATTTACTAGGATGTTGCCTGGTATGGAAGGAAGATCTTACGAGGAAAGGCTGAGGGACTTGGGGTTGTTTTCGTTAGAGAGAAGGAGGAGGAGAGGTGACTTAATAGAGACATACAAGATAATCAGAGGGTTAGATAGGGTGGATAGTGAGAGTCTTTTCCTCGGATGAGGATGGCAAACACGAGGGGACATAGCTTTAAGTTGAGGGGTGAAAGATATAGGACAGATGTCAGAGGTAGTTTCTTTACGCAGAGAGTAGTAGGGGCGTGGAACGCCCTGCCTGCAACAGTAGTAGACTCGCCAACTTTAAGGGCATTTAAGTGGTCATTGGATAGACATATGGATGTAAATGGAATAGTGTAGGTCAGATGATCGGCGCAACATCGAGGGCCGAAGGGCCTGTACTGCGCTGTAATATTCTAATTCTAATTCTAATTCGAATACCATTTTCCTCCTTAACTGCCTGCTGAACCTGCATGTTTACTTTCAGCAACTGGTGCACAAGGACACCCAGGTCTCACTGCACCTCCCCCTCTCCAAAGTTATCGTCGTTCAGACAATCTGCCTTTCTGTTTTTGACACCAAAGTGGATAACTTCACATTTATCCACATGATACTGCATCTACCATGTATTTCCCACTCACTCAACCTGTCCACATCACACTGGAGCTTCTCTGCATCCTCCTCACAGCTCACCCTCCCACCCAGCTTTGTGTCATCTGCAAACTTGGATATATTACATTTGCTCTTACTGTTTGTTTCCTGTCTGCCAACTAGTTCTCTATCCATGTCAGTACCATACCCCCAATCCCATGGGATTTAACCTTTGCACGCTAATCTCCTGTGTGGGACCTTATTGAAAGCCTTATTAAAATCCAAATACAACACATCCACTCGTTCCCTCTTATCTATTCTATTAGTTACATCCTCAAAAATTCCAGTAGATTTGCCAAGCATGATTTCCCTTTCCTAAATCCATGCTGACTGTGTCCGATCCTGTCACTGTTTCCCAAGTGCTCTGTTATTACATATTTTATAATGGACTCTAGCATTTTCCCCACTACTGATGTCAGGATAACCCCTCTATAATTCACTGTTGTCTCTTTACCTCTTTTTTTAAAATAGTGAGGTTACATTGTCTACCCTCCAATCCATTGTAACTGTTCCAGGATAGAATTTTGAAGACTGACCAGCAATGCATCTACTATTTCTGGAGTCACTTGCTTAAGTGATCAGACCCACCGGCCGTCCATGTCTCCGTTATAAAGACGTCTGCAAACGCGACATGAAATCGTGTGACATTGATCACAAGTCGTGGGAGTCAGTTGCCAGCATTCGCCAGAGCTGGCGGGCAGCCATAAAGACAGGGCTAAATTGTGGCGAGTCGAAGAGACTTAGTAGTTGGCAGGAAAAAAGACAGAGGCGCAAGGGGAGAGCCAACTGTGCAACAGCCCCAACAAACAAATTTCTCTGCAGCACCTGTGGAAGAGCCTGTCACTCCAGAATTGGCCTTTATAGCCACTCCAGGCGCTGCTTCACAAACCACTGACCACCTCCAGGCGCGTATCCATTGTCTCTCGAGATAAGGAGGCCCAAAAGAAAAAGAAAGAACTTGCTTAAGTACTTTGGAATGTAGATTATCAGGCCCTGGGGATTTATCAGCCTTCAATCCCATCAATTTACCCAACACCATTTCCCTATTAATACTGATTTGTGTCCTCATTTGAGAAGAAAGAACCAAAGTATGTATTTAATTGTTCTGCCATTTCTTTGTTCCCTATTACTTCCAAACAGCATTTGATGAAGTGTCACTTAACAGGCTTGTCGATAAAGATAAAGCCCATGGAATAAAAGGGACAAAGTTGTCTGCATGACAGGAAGCAGAGAGAGGGGGTGAAAGGTTGTTGTTAGAACTGGAGGAAGTTTCCCCCAGGGGTCGTTACTAGGTCTGTAACTTTTCATGATCTATTTTAGCCACTTGGACTTGAGTGTAGATTAGAGATACAGCACTGAAACAGGCCCTTCGGCCCACCGAGTCTGTGCCGACCATCAACCACCCATTTATACTAATCCTACACTAATCCCATATTCCGACCACATCCCCACCTGTCCCTATATTTCCCTACCACCTACCTATACTAGGGGCAATTGCTAATGGCCAATATACCTATCAACCTGCAAGTCTTTGGCATGTGGGAGGAAACCAGAGCACACGGAGGAAACCCACGCAGACACAGGGAGAACTTGCAAACTCCACACAGGCAATACCTAGAATTGAACCCGGGTTGCTGGAGCTGTGAGGCTGCGGTGCCAACCACTGCGCCACTGTGCCGCCCTGTAAATAGCACAATTGTAAATTTTACACTTGCCACAAAACCTGGAAGTGTATTGCACAATGAGGATGATATTGACAGACATCAAGTGGATATAGACAGACTGATGGAATGGACGTACACATGGTAGATAAACATTAACAGAAACGCAAAATGATACATTTTTCATAGGATGGACAGGAGAGGCAATGGAAAATAAAGGGTGTAATTTTAATGGGGGTGCAGCAGAAGTTTGGATGCATGTGAATAATTCTATGGCAGGGCATGCAGATAAGATTGTTAAAAATGACATGCTGTGTGACTGTTACAAAGACAAACTATCCCTCCTTGTCTTTCACAGACGTACTGGAGCCTGTTACAATGTTGGTGTCTTCCTCCCACACCTCTCCACAGTCGTCCAGCCAGAAGGAACTACTATTACCTTCTTATTATTTCATGGTAAGTGGGCGCCGCTGCCTGGGCCAGCATTCATTGCCCATCGCTAATTGCTCTTGAGAAGGTGGTGGTGAGCTGCCTTCTTGATCCAACTGGTGCAGGTACACCCACAGTGCTGTTAGGAAGGGATTTCCAGGATTTTGACCCAGTGAGAGTGAAGGAACAGCGATATAGTTCCAAGTCCGGATGATGTGTGACTTGGAGGGGAACTTGCAGTGGTGATGTTCCCATGCATCACTGCCCTTGTCCTTCTTTGTGGTAGAGGTCGCGGGTTTGGAAGGTACTGTTTAAGGAGCCTTGGTGCGTTGCTGCAGTGCATCTTGTAGATGGTACACACTGCTGCCCCTGTGTGCTGGTGCTGGAGGGAGTCAATGACACGCCAACTACAATCAATCAATCAAGCAGGGCTGCTTTGTCCTGGATGGTGTTGAGTTCCTGGAATGCTGTTGGAGCTTCACCCATCCAGGCAAGTGGGGAGTATTCCATCGCACTCCTGATTTGTGCCTTATAGATGGTGGAAAGGCTTTGGGGAGTCAGGAAATGAGTTACTCGCCTCAGGATTCCTAGCCTCTGACCTGTTGTAGCTGCAATTCAGCTTCTGTTCAATAATAACCCCTAGAATGTTGATAGTAGAGGATTCAGTGATGATAACGCCATTGACTGTCAAGGGGAGATGGTTAGATTCTCTCTTATTGGAAATGTTCGTGTCCTGGCACTTTTGCAGCATGAATGCGACTTGCCACATATCAGTTTTGGGTGCATCTTGGTTTGCAAGTACGTAGTTCCTTGGAAGTGGCAACACAGGTAGACAGCGTGGTGAAGAAGCCATTTGGCTTGCCTTCATCGGTCGAGGCATTGAGTACAAGAGTTGGGACGTTATGTTACAGTTATACATAACGTTGGTTGGGCCGCATTTGGAGTACTGTGTGCAGTTCTGGTCGCTGCACTACAGTAAAGATGTGATGAAGCTAGAGAGGGTTCAGAAATGATTCACAAGGATGTTGCCTTGTTTGGAGGGCTTGAGTTATAGATAGAGATTGGATAGGCTGGGTCTGTTTTCCCTGGAGCGAAGGAGGCTGAGAGGGGACATGTTAGAGGTATATAAAATTCTGAGAGGCATAGATAAAGTAGTTGGCCAGAGTCTGCTTCCATGGTGGGGGCGACTAAATCTAGACGGCATAGAATTAAGGTGAGAGGGACGAGGTTTAAAGGGGATCAAAGGGGTAAATTTTTCACACAAAGAATAGTGGGTATCTGGAATGAGCTGCCTGAGGAGGTGGTGGAGGCAGGAACAGTAGCGACAGTTAAGAGGCATCTGGACAGGTACTTGAATGAGCAAGGCATAGTAAGATATGGAATTAATGCAGGCAGGTGGAATTAGTATAGATAGGCATCATGGGGTGACTAAATCTGAGGGGGGAGCTGATAGAAGTATACAAAATTATGAAGTGCGTAGATAGGAAGAAACTTTTTTTTCCCCCTTGGCGCAAGTGTCAATAGCCAGGGGGTAGAGATTTACAGGAAGGGGCAGGAGATTTAGAGGGGAATTGAGGAAAACAAATTCACCCAGAGGGTGGTTGGAATCTGGACCACACTGCCTGAAGGGATGGTAGAGGCAGGAACCCTCATAACATTTAAAAAGTATTTGGAGAAGCACTTGAAATACCATAGCATACAAGGCTATGGGCCAAGTGCCAGAAAATGTGATTAGAATGGATAGGTGCTTGATGGCCAGCATGGATATGATGGGCCGAAGGGTCTGTCTATAGTCTGTATAACTCTATGGCTGTACAAAATGAGTGGAGCTGAAGGAGAAGTTGATCAATGTGTGAACAATTTCAGCCTGGCGGAGGAGGGTGGTAGTGGATGGGGACTGGATGGGCCTCTGTTCAAGGAAGAAGCAGAGAACCCTAAGACCGTCCTGGTGGGGGATGGAAGGTGCAGATACATTGGACGTCCATCATGAAGAGGAACTGGAAATTGTCAAAATGACGTAGTGCGTCCGAAGAGTCGCAGATGTAGGTGGAAAGAGACTGGACGAGGGGAGAAAAAAATCGACTCAAGATAGGAAGTAATAAGTTCAAGTGGGGCAGGAACAGGCTGAAACAATGAGTCTGCTGGGATAGTCCTGTTTGTGGATTTTAGGAAGGAGGTAGAAGTGGGTTGCCCGTGGTTGTGGGACTGTGAGGTTGGAAGCTGTAGCGGGAAGATCTCCAGAGGAGATGAGGTCAGTTACAGTCCTGTGGACAGCAGCTTGATGTTCGCTGGTGGGTTCATGGTCGAGAGGGAAGTAGGAAGAAGTGTCTGAGAGTTGATGCTGAGCCTCTGCAAGGTAGCAGTCGGTACGCTGGACAACAACAGCACCATCCTTGTCTGCAGGTTTGATCACAATGTCGGGATTAGACTTGAGAGAACGGAGTGCAGCAAGTTCAGAGGGGGACAGACTAGAGTGAGTGAGGGGAGCAGAGAAATTGTGATGGCTGATGTTTCACCGACATTTCTCAATGAAACGATCTAAAGTGGGTAAGAGGCCAAAGGGAGGGGTCCAGGTGGAGGCAAAATACTTGAGCTGGGTGAGTGGGTCCACTAGTCGGGGTGGGTGTAGGACTCCTGGTCAAGGAAGTGAGGCAGGAGGTAATGACGATGGAAAAGAGATCAACGGCATGCCGAGCGTGAATTTAATTGAGGTGGGAGTGTAAGGGGATATAACTGAGTCCTTTGCTAGGTACAGATCATTAGGTGACAGAGGGGGGGAAGGTGCACCTGTTTAAGAATAAGGGGTCACCCATTTAAGACAGAGATGAGGAGACATTGTTTCATCTCAAAGGGTCGAGAGTCTTTGGAATTCTCTTCCTCAAAAGGCAGTGGAAGCAGAGAATTTGAAATTTTTAAATGCAGAACTGGATAGATTTTTGATCAGCAAGGGAGTGAAAGGTTACCGGGGGTAGATGGAAATGTGAAATAATCAGTTCAGCCAGGAACTTATTGAATGGTGGAGCAGGCTCGAAGGGCCGAGTGGCCTACTCCTGCTCCTACTTCGTGTGTTCATATATAAATATATGTTGTTGTTGTTATTGATGGCTTTGGAACAGCTCTGTATACTCACCCCAGCCTGAAAAACAATCTATTTTCTGTGCCTTAGCCAATTGGATGTTCACACAACCACTGCCACTTTGATCATTGGGTTCAGTTTTCCGAAGAAGTCGATTAAATCGCTCTTGATCAAACACCTTCTGAAAGTTTATATACATAACACCAGCTGTACAACCCTCATCAATCCCCTATATTACTCCATCAAATAAATCCTTCAAGCTTGTTAGATACAATTATGTCTTTAACATGTTCATGGTAGTTGACATTTATAAACCCTTGTTTTTCAAAACAGCAGGTATCTGTATCCTGGTTGATGGCTGAAATTTCCCCACCAGGGACGTTAAACTGACTGGTCAGTAAATACAGGGCTTAGTCCATATCTCCTTTTTTTAAACAATGTCTAACATTTACAACCATCCAGTCTCCTGTCATCACTCCAATATCCAAGAAGTATTGGAAGCTCCTGGCCAGTGCCTCTGTTATTTGCACCTTTCCTTCCCTCAACAACTCTCATACATCCCATGCAGACCATGTAAATGTTCTGCTTTATTGTGGTACAAAAAGGGTTGGATTGAAAGGGGTTAACTGAACCTGTTTGTTCAGTGACTGTAATTAATGTAATCCATGGACTCTAATTGCGTCACTGGAGGGTTTCCTTCTTCTATTAATACAGGACTCCTTTTAATGTGTTCTTCCATCATGTCTGCAGGAGCATCACCCCCGCACTAACAGGGATCAGTGGCTCCAGTGAGATGGAGAGGATAGATCAGAATCTGAGAACAATAGATTGGAATGTTACAAAAATGGACAGGAGTTTATCCCATTGGTTTGATTATCTTACTGCGGATGATTATTGGATAACATTGGCGCATCGGATCCACTGGGCACTGATGCTGATTCAACACATTTATTATCCCATCCTCGCTATTGTTGGTGTCCCTGGTAAGTCTCTCTATCCAGCTATTAATTCTAGAAACCATGATTAACTGTTTTACTGTTCTTAACAACGACCACCTTCAAAATATCGTCCTCCATGTGAGCCCATTTGCTGCATAAACTCTGGTCTGTGTCTTTGTCAAATCTACTATTCCAATGCTGTCCTGGTTACTCTCCCTGTTACAAACCACCATAAACCACAGTCTGTACAAAACTCTGCTGTCTATATCCTAATTCATACTAAATCTCATTCACGCAACATCCCTGAACTCAGTGACCTACATTGTTTTTTGTAGGATAGTATACAAAAAGAAATAAATGGGGTGTGGATGAAAGGTACCACAATAATTATGGGTGAGTTTAATCTACATGTAGATTGGGCAAATCAGATTGGCAAAGGTAGCCTAAACAATTATCACATTGAGTGTATTCAGGACAGTTCCTTAGAGCAGCACGTTCTGCAGTCAACCAGAGAGGATAATGTTCAATGAGACAGGATTAATGAAGAACCTCCTAAAAAAGGAGTCTTTAGACGACAATTATCATAACATGATAGCATTTCAATGTTCAGATTGAAGGGAAAACTGTGGGTCTAAGACTAGTTTTTAAAAAAAAACCTAAATAAAGGTAATTATAAGGATATGAAGGCATAGGTGGCAAAAGTGAACTTGGAAACTAGGTTAAAAGGTAGTACAGTAGAGATGCAGTGGCAGATTTTTAAGGAGATACTTACTAACTCTCAGCAAAGATGTATCTCAATGAGAAAGAAAGGCTCTTGCAGAAGGTTGCATCATACGCCGCAAAATAATGAAGTTAAGGATAATATTGAATTGAAAGAAACACGACAAATCTGCAAAGATTGTTGGTGGGTGAGAAGATTGGACAGATTTTAAGAACCAGCAATCAATGATAAAAAAGAGGGAAAGGTAGAGTGTGGGAGAAAGCCAACTAGTAATCTAAAAATAGAGGATAAGAGTTTATACAAGTATTTAAATAGGAAAATAGAAACTAAAATTAGTGTTAGTCCTCTAGAAAGTGAGTTTGCAGAATTAATAATGAGAAACAAGGACATGGTGGAGGTGTTGAACAGCTATTTTCTGTCTGTTTTCATTGTAGAAGACATAGCAAACCTTCCAAATATACCTAAATCAAGAGGCAAAAGGAAGTGAGGAACTTAAAACAATCACTATGACCAGAGAAAAGAGGATACTGGGAAAACTATCACACCTAAAGGCTGATAGGACCCACCATCCGTGGATAACGAAAACAGCTAAAGATAGTATCAAACTTAAAGATAAAGCATTTAGCGGTGCAAAGATGGGTGGCAGGGCAGAAGATTAGACAGAATATAAAAATCAGCAAAGAACAACTAAAGATTGATAAGGAAGGAAACATTAGAGTACGAGGGAAAGCTGGCTAGAAATATAAAGACAGATAGGAAGAGTCTCTATAGATATTTAAAGAAGAAAAGAGTTAACAAAGTGAGCATTAGTCGGACAGAAAGTGAGTCAGCGAAATTAATAATGGAAAACAAGGAGATAGCAGATGAATTGAGCAGATATTTTGCATTAATCGTCACTATTGAGGATGCAAGTAACATCCCAGTATTAGCTGTAATTCAGGAAATGGAAGGGAGGGAGGGAGAAACCCAAGAAAATTACAATCACCAGGGAAGTGATACTGAACAAATTGTTGGAGCTGTGGAATGACAGTCCCCTGATCCTGAAGAGTGACTAGTGAGATAGTCGATGCGCTGGTTTTGATTTTTCAAAAATCCCTAGATTCAGAGAAGGTTTAATTCGATTGGTAAATAACGAACTCCTTTATTCAAAAAGGGAGAGAGACAGAAAGCAGGAAACTACAGGCCAGTTAGCTTAACATCTCTCTTAGGAACAATGTTAGAAGCTATTATTAGATATGTAATAGAGCATTTAGAAAAAGTCAAGGTAATCAGGCAGAATCAACATGGTTTTCTGAAAGGGGAAATCATGTTTAACCAATTTATTGGAGTTCTTTGAAGAAGTAACATGTGCTGTGGATAATGGGGAACTGGTGGATGTACTGTACTTAGATTTCCAGAAGGAATTTGATAGAGTGCCACATCAAAGGTTATTGTGAAAAAGAAAATATCATGGTGTAGGGAGTAGTATATTGTCATAGATAGAAGATTGGCTAGCTAACAGGAAATAGAGAGTAGGCATAAATGGGTCATTTTCTGGTTGGTAAGATGTAATGAATGGTGTGCCACAGGGATCAATGCTGGTGACACAACGTTTTATAATTTATATAAATGACTTGGATGAAGGGACTGAAGGTATGGTTGCTAAATTTGCTGATGAAACAAAGAGAGGTCGGAAGGTAAGTTGTGAAGAGGATATAAGGAGGCTACAAAGGGATATAGATAGGTTATGTGAGTGGGCAAAGATCTGGAAAACGGAGTATCATGTGGGAATCGTGAAATTTCCCATTTTGGCAGGAAGAATAAAAAAGAAGTGTATTATATAAATGGTGAGATTGCAGAACTCTGAGATGCACAGGGATCTGGGTGTCCTAGTGCATAAATCAAAAAAGGTTAGTATGCAGGTACAGCACGTAATTAGGAAAGCTAATAGAATGTTACCATTTATTGCAAGGGGAATTGAATACAAAAGTAAGGAGGTCTTGCTACAGTTATACAGGTAATTGGTGAGACCACATCTGGAGGACCGACTATTGTATTGATCTCCTTAGTTAGGGAAGGATGTAAATGCGTTGGAAGCAGTTCAGGGAAGGTTTGCGAGACTAATACCTGGCATGGGCGAGTTGTCATATGAAGAAAGGGTGGGCAGGCCAGGGTTGTACCTGCTGGAGTTTAGAAGAGTAAGAGGTGACTTGATTGACACATAAAAGATCCTGAGGGGTCTTGACAGGGTGGATGTGGAAATGATGTTTGTTCTTGTTGGAGAATCTAGAACTCGGGGTCACTGTTTAAAAATAAGGGTTGCCCATTTAAGACAGAGATGAGGAGATTTTTTTTCTGAGGGTCATGAATCTTTGGAACACTTTTCCTCAAAAGGCGGTGGAAGCAGAGTCTTTGAATATTTTTAAATCAGAGGTAGATAGATTGTTGATAAGCAAGGAGATGGAAGGTTAGTGGGAGAAGCTGGGATTGTGCAGCCGAGGTTACAATCAGATCAACCATGATCTTATTTAATGGCGTAGCAGGCTCGAAGGCCCGTGTGACCTACTCCAGCTCCTACCTTGCATATTTGTCTGTCCAGTCCAGTCCCCAGGACCAGAAGGCCTGCGTCCAAGGGTCCTAAGGTAAGTATGGTAGATAAATGTGCTGACGACATCAAGATGGGACGGAAAGTACGTGGTCAAGATGAGGTAAAGTGTTTGCAAAGGGATACAAATAGGTTAAGTGAGGTCGCAAAACTTTGGCGGATGGAGTACAATGTGGTAAGATGTGAACTTGTTCACTTTGGCCGGAAGAATAGAAAAGCAGTATACTATTTAAATGTAGAGAGATTGAAGAACTCGGTGGTACAGAGGGATCTGGGTGTCTGGGTACATGAATCTGAAAGAGTTAGTATACAGGGACAGCAAGTGATTCGGAAGGCAAACGGAATGTTAACGTTTATTGCAAAGGGAATCGAGTATCAAAGTGGGGAAGTTTTACTGCAGCTGTGCAGGGCCTTGGTGAGACCACATCTGGAATATTGTGTACAGTTTTGGTCTCCTTATTTGATCAAAATGAAATTATTGCATAAGAAGCAGGTCAGCAAAAGTTAACTTGACTCATTCCCTGAATGAAGGGCTTATATTATGAAGACATTTTTTAACGGTTTGGAGTTTAGAAGAATGAGATGTGTCTTATTGAAGCTTATCAGATCCTGAGGGGACTTGATAGAGTGGATACCGGGAGGATGTTTCCATTGTGGGGGAGACTGGAACAAGGGGATAAAGTTTAAAAATAACAGATCAGTCATGTCCTTATTCGAATGGTGGAGCAGGCTCAACGGGTCTAATGGACTCCTCCTGCTCCTCAGTTCTATCTTCATATGTCCAAAAACACCTCAATTTTAATATTCTCACTCTTGTGATCAAATCCCTCCATGTCCTCACCCCTCTGATTATCCCAATCCCCTGTCCATTTCCAATATTCCTGAAACTTGTTCATCTTAAAGTCTTTTTATAATTCCCTTTTTAAACAGAGTTTCTTTCCCTCTGTCTCTCTCCCTGACCACACATTTCATCTCTCCAGCTCTACTGGTGCTGTGGAAGTTTGGATCCATAGAATAGTGTGGGCTGCAGTGCCGGTCACATCCAGTACATTGCACAGGACACCCATGCTGGCCGGGGTGATAGCGTGGGTGTAACGTGTGTGTGTCTGTAGTATGAGGAGGGTATGAATATGGTGTTCATCAGCCATTCCCACAACTGTGACGTACGTCTTTGAAACTTGACCTGGACATGTCCACTGACCACCTGTGTTAGTCACTCTCAGCTGAACATGCATTCAGCAGCACGAGGAACTCCCTCTAATTTTATTTCAAAGGACCAGGCATCCAACTTACAGGTGAGGGGCTTTTGACTTACTTCTGCTCGTATAAAGTTGGTGGAGGTGCTGTGGATGATTTTCTGGAGGTTGTGTTGTGAGCTGCTGCAGGCATTCAGGGAGGACAGAGGATTTGGTGACCCAACACTGGACCAGGTATGGGGACTGTAGTTACTGTGTCTCTGGGTCTACTGTAGCTACTGTGTCTCTGCAACAAATGGAGCAGAGGCTGCAGAGAGGGGAAGCTCTGTAAAGAGGGAGGAGGAGGGGTCTCTTCCCTACCCAGCCCGGGTTTTCCAAGCACTAAAGAGCAGTGGTCCTAATACCGAGCCCTGGGGAACACCACTGCATACTCCCATCGAGTCTGAACAACAACCTTTCACCACTTCTCTCTGTTTACTGTGCATTAGACAATGTTATATCCAAACTGTCACTGTCCCTTTAATCCATAGGGTTCAATTTTCCTAACATGTCTATTGAATGTGACTTGATGAAACACCTTTTGAAAGTCCATATCTATAACTTCAATGACAGGCAGATTGGTGAGGACGAGGTCAAATACATTTTTCACTCTGGTTGGTTACCTCACCGCCTGCTCCAGACTCAGTCTGGCAGCCACGTCCTTTCGGACTCTGCCAGCTCAGTCAGTACTGATGCTACCGAGTCACTCTTGGTGATGGATATTAAATTCCCTTACCCAGGGTACATTCAGTGTCCCTGCTACCCTTAGTACTTCCTCCAAATGGTGTTCAACATGGAGGAGTACTGACACATCAGCTGAGGGAGGGCGGTAGTTGGAAATCAGCAGGAGGTTTCCTTCCCCATGTTTGACCTGATGCCATGAGACTTCATGGGGTCCTGAATCAAGGGTCTGTCCTGTCTCTGGGGGGTAGACATACCTTGGAATGGGAATGCTTGTGTCTGGGACATTATAAGATATAATTCGGTGAGGATGAATTTGTTTTCTGCAACTTGACTAGTCTATGCGACAGTTCTGCCAATTTTTGCACAAGCCTCCAGTTGTTACCAAGGAAGACTTTGCAGGGTCGACAGGGCTGAGTTTGCCTTTGTCGTTTTTGGTGCCCATGTCGATGCCAGGTGGTCCATCCAGTTTCATTGCTTTATTTGGCTTTTCTACAACCGAGCAGCTTACTCCTCCATTTCATAAACAACCACATTGCTGTGGGTCTTGAGTCACATGTAGGCCAGACCAGATTAGGATGGCAGATTTTCTTCCATAAGGGACATGAGTGAACCAGATGAATTTTTACAACAATTGACAATGGTTTCATGGTCACCATTAGAATAGATATTTTAATTTCAGAATTTTACTAATTGAATTCAAATTTCACCATCTGCCGTGGTGGGACTTGAACCCATGTCCCCAGAGCATTAGCCTGGGCGTCTGGGCCACTAGTCCAGTGGCATTGCTACTCCACCCTCACCTCCCTGTGGTTCAGTTTCGGGGGTGGGGCAGAGCTTTAACACTGGTATAATTCCCTCAAAGCCCCTCTTCACAGCTTCTAACCCTTCACTAATTCTGGTATTTCCTGACGGTAACTCGTTTTGGTCCAGGATTTGTTATAATTTTCTCTACATCTAATGTACAGTGTCAATGCCTCCTGTTCCCAGAGTAACTGATTGTACAGGATGCAACTATTCTCCTGACAAACTTCAATTTCCTTCTGTAACCTATCTATCTGTTCCTTCAATTGGTTGTGTTTGTTTTATTTAACTGTGATGTGCACAGATGATCCCCATTGTCCAACTTATCCCAGCACTTTATTTTATTTCAGCATTTCTGGATGTTCTCATAAATTCTCCTGAGGATGAAATCGTAAACCACACTGGACTTCTCCAAAATTCTTAGGAAGTCAGTTATTCCAGGTGCGACTGTTTTTCTCTGTCATGAAACTGATCAACTATTCCCTGTGATATACCAACAACATTATGCATCTGACTTTATTTCTTCCAAGTTCTCTCAAGGTTCCATCCTCGCTGTTCGCAATGATCACACACATTTCACCGAGTATAAACTCTCTCCCTCTCTCTCTGTCTCAAAGTTTCCTACCCGGTCCCAGTGATGATCACTCATGCCCAACTGAGATTATAATTTCTCACAAACCCAAGTAAACCAGGCCTCTGAACCCAATCTCTGTGATCCCTCTCCTAGACCTCTGTAAGATCAGATCAAGTGTCACAGATTATCCAAAAGTAGGTCGAGGAGACATAAGCAGTTTATTGCGGATTGACAGTTCAAATACAAAACAAAATCAGAACAGATAGTGTAGGCATCTGACCTGTGACAGGTGAGAATGGTTTGTTATCCTCGATTGGATAGATGGAATGGCATGATCTCTGCTGTCTGACCTGTGACAGGTGAGAATGTTTTTTTTATCCTGGATTGGATGGGTGGAATCTTATATTATCATATTATTGTATTCTATTCAGGGGATGTGAGTATCACTGAGAAGGCCAGCATTCGGTCCCCATCCCAAATTGCCCTTGAGTTGCCCTTTGCTTTTTTACAGGTGTACCGAAAACTGACTGGACCTGACCAGCATGCATTGTGCAGGCCAAAAGGGTGTATCTGAGATAAAGTAACCTGTTAACAGCTACAAGCTGCTTTACAGATTAACAGAGTTACTCGTGGAAGAAAACACTTTTAGTCTGAGGGATGTTTGAACAATAAACAGAACGGTCATACATATCACATCAAAACTAATTAAGAGACCTACTTCAAAGTTCTATTTCACTTTGATGCCAATTTAGAACTTCACAGAGGTTTTGCATGCACAAAACACTGCAAACATGTGTTTTATTTTTTTATTTTATTGTTATGTAGAGATACAGCACTGAAACAGGCCCTTCGGCCCAACGCGTCTGTGCCAACCAACAACCAACCATTTATAATAACCCTACAGTAATCCCATATTCCCTATCACCTCCCTACACTAGGGGCAATTTACAATGCCCAATTTACCTATCACCTGCAAGTCTTTGGATGTGGGAGGAAACCAGAGCACCCAGCGAAAGTCCACGCAGACACAGGGAGAACTTGTAAACTCCGCACAGGCAGTACCCAGAATCTAACCCGAGCCCCAGGAGCTGTGAGGCTGCGGTGCTAACCACTGCGCCACCCCATGTTGGACATGTTGTCTGGAAACACAAAGAAAAGAGATTGGCGTGACTGAATATGTTTTAAAATGTTAATTCAGCTGGTCTAAGTTTTACAAACTGTCTTTGATTGATGATGCCAGTGTCTGTCTTCTTAGAAATGAGAATAAACTAGAAATCCTCTAGGAAACAGTTTGTAAGACATCAGGAATGCAAGGGATTTGGATTCTTTCATTGTCCTGTAGTTTAAAATATGTATGTAACCAGGAAGGAAAGCTGCTATTGGTTTTACTGATATCAGTCCCGGGGCATCTGTAACATCCACAAGTGGTAATGAAATTACTGAAGGAAATGTAAACACGTGCTCACCATCAAGGCAGTCTCTTGTATCACAGTTTGAACAAAGAATTAGACATCTCATTGGACAACTGTAGCTTACGGTGGATTTTAATAGGGCAGTGTGATCTTATCAATTTAACATCCAGCCCACCTTGGTATGAAAGGTGTAAAGATTATTGTAAATGGTGATTCAGTGATAAGGTCGAGGAGCTTGGTCAGTTACTGAACGAATAGCACAAATCCTTGTAACATGTTTGTGACTAATGAGTGTATTGCTAACAGTTGCATTGCGAATGGATATTTTGTATAATTGTTAACTAGTAGTATTCCTACTCAATCTCGGAGAGTCATTGGTGCTCAATTTGAGCTTTGAGTGCTGTACCGTTACTTCCTGTCATTATCATGTTCGAACCACAGAGTAACCAATCAAAAAAATCACAATTTATAAACAACAATTGTTTAGATATGTGGATATGAGGCTTCACATTTTCATTCCCAGGAATATCGACACAAAGACCTGTGTCCAGAGTTATGTCCTTGACTAGTTAACGACCCCTATGAAAAACTCTGGAATACAATTCCTGCCTCTTTGTTGTCCATTCATAATTATCCTTAACAACTGAGTGACTTGCTAGGCTATTGCAGAGGACAGTTAGCAGTGAATCACATTGAGTTACATGTAGACCAGATTAGGTAAGGATGGCAGATCTCCTTCCCTAAAAGACATTAGTGAATCAGATAGATTGTTATAAAAATCAATTATAGTTTCATGCAACATTACTGAGTTCAGCTTTCAATTCCAGATTTTATTTTATTTATTAATTGAATGTATTAATTAAATTCCACCAGCTGTCACTGCCTCTCCACCTCACGTTCCTCCCAGAAGACACTACTGAAAACCTTCCTCTATGACCAATCTGTTCGTCATCTGACCTCATAATCTCCTGTTGTTTCACGTGTCATACTTTCCTTTATAACGCTCCTGCAAAGCACCTTGTGATGTTCTATTACATTAAAGGCATTATGTAAATATAGGTTGTTGTTGACATTTACGAGACATGGCTTGTCTTACTATATCCTTGCTGCTTGTCGTTTTTTGTCCATTCGAATCCTATATCCACTTGAGATAATTCAATATATTTACGTTTACAACCTCGCTATTGTTGGTGCCCTGGTAAGTCACTCTATAAAGATTTAATTCTCTAATCCATTTTTACCTATACTACTGTTCTTGCCATTGACTCTTCCCTCCTTGCTGCTGTTGTTATTCCTGGTGAATCTCTATCTCCAGCTATTAACTGTCAAACCATTGCTAATGTTATTACAGTTCTTGTAATTAACTCTCTCATCTTTGCTGTTGCTGCTGTCTCTATTTTCCACTCGGAGATCTGTAAACACTGATTCACTGAAATACTGTGATAGAGTCATACAGTCGTACAGCATAGAAACAGGCCCTTCGGCCCACCGCGTCCATGCCGACCATAATGCCTATGCATACTAATCCCACCTGCCTGAGTTAATGCCATATCCCTCTATGCCTTGCTCGTTCAAGTACCTGTCCAAATGCCTCTTAAATGTTGCTACTGGTCCTGCCTCCACCACGTCCTCAGGCAGCTCATTCGAGATATTCTTTGTGTGAAAAATTTACCCCTTTGCGCCCCTTTAAACCTCCTCCCTCTCACCTTAAATATATGTAATTTTAGTCACCCCTACCATGGGAAACAGACTATGGCTATCTACCCTATCTATGCCTCTCATAATTTTATATACCTCGACCATTTCCCCTCTCAGCCTTCTTCGTTCCAGGGAAAACAGACCCAGCCTATCCAATCTCTATCATTAACTCAAGCCCTCCAAACAAGGCAACATCCTTGTGAATCATTTCTGAACCCTCTCTAGCTTAATCACATCTTTCCTGTAGTATGGCGACCAGAACTGCGCACAGTACTCCAAGTGCGGCCTAACCAACGTAATGGACAACTGTAACGTGACGTCCCAACTCTTGTACTCAATGCCTCGGCCGATGAAGGCAAGCATGCCATACACCTTCTTCACCACCCTGTCTACCTGTGTTGCCACTTTCAGGGAACTATGTCCTTGCACCCCAAGGTCTCTCTGCTCAGTAACACTCCCCAGGGCCCTGCCATTCACTGTATATATCCTGCCCTTGTTTGACCTCCCAAAATGCATCACTTCACACTTGTCTGCATTATATTCCATTTTCAAATCCCTTGACCACCTCCCCAGTTGATCTTTCTCCTGTTGTAACCTTAGACAACCTTCTTCACTGTCCACTATACCACCAATTTTGGTGTCATCTGCAAACTTACAAATCATGCCCCTTACAGTTACATCCAAGTCATTAATATATATGACAAACAACGGAGGGCCCAACACCGATCCCTGCGGCACACTACTGGTCACCGGCCTCCAATCTGAAAAACAACACTCCACTACCAGTCTCTTCCTTCTGTCACTAAGTCAATTTTGTATCCAGTTGGCCAGCTCACTCTGGATCCCATGTGTTCTAACCTTATGTACCAACCTACCATGCGGGACCTTGTCAAAGGTCTTGCTAAAGTTCATGTCGACAACATCCATCGGCCTGCCCTCGTCAATCATCTTTGTCACCTCCTCAAAAAACTCAATCAAATTCGAGACATGATTTCCCACACACAAAGCCACGCTGACTATCCCTAATCATACCTTGCCTTTCCAAATGAATATAAATCCTGTCTCTCAGAATCCCTTCCAATAACTTTCCCACCACTGATGTAAGGCTTGTAGTTCCCTGGTTTATCCCTGCTGCCCTTCATAAATAAAGACACAACATTAGCTGTCCTCCAGTCTTCTGGTACGTCACCCGCGGCTAACGATGAATCAAAATGTTCTGTAAATTAATTTTTTGGAAGACTGAAGCCAGTGCCATTGGTATCCATCACAAACTCCATCTCCTATCTGTGAAACACATACCCCTCCCTGGACAATTTAGGAGGCTGAAACAGACTGTTTACAGCCTCTTTTCTATTTAAACCTAAGCTGAATTCATCTCCATATTCTCTCCATCACCAACCCTGCCTACTACCACCTCTGAAATATCACCCGTCTCCACCTCTGCCTCACTCTATCTGTTGCATAAATCCTCATCTGTGCCTTTGTTAAATCCGCACTTGACTATTGCAATTCTATCCTGGTCACGTTCCCAGGTAAAACCTCCATAAACCACAACCCATCCAGAACCCTGCTGCCTGTGTTTTAACTCACACCAAATCCCGATCACCCATCACCTCTGTGCTCACTGATCTACATTGTCTCCCGGTCTGGCAGCACCTTAATTTTAATCTTCTCATTCTTGTGTTTGAATACCTCCCTGGTCTCACCCTGCCAATTAATCCCAATTCCCCTCTCCATTCCCATATTCCTACAAATCTTTTACCATCAAGTCTAATTCCATGTCTCCTTTCAAAGTGAATTTCCTTCCCTCTCTATCTCTCCCTTGTGTTGATTTTCAGCTCTTACAACACCACTGTTGCCCACAGTAAGGAAGTTTAGATCCATAAAATGTATGAGCTGAGCTACCAGCCACTTCCGGCATGGCCAGCACACTGCCTCATGCTGTGCAGAGCTCTAGCCCGAGTGTACATTGCATGCATTAATACCAGGAGGAGTTGTTGAATGTCACGCCAAACTGCTATTCCAGCAGCTTTGATGCACGTCTTTGAAACTTGGTCTGTGCATATTCACTGACTGCCTGTGTTAGTCATTCTCAGCTGAACAAAAATTCAGCAGCACGAGGAACCCCTGTCGTGTTAGTTAAAAGGACCAGGCATCCAACCTACAGTTGAAGGACTTTTGACTTACTTCTGCTATTGTAAAGTTAGTGGAGGTGCTGTGGATTGTTTTCTGGAGGTTGTGTTGTGAGCTACTGCAGACATTCAGGGAGAACAGCGGCTGTTGGTGACCCAACTCTGGACGAGGTCTGGGGACTGCAGTTACAGTGTCTGTGGATCTGTCACATCACCAACAAATGGAGCAGAGGCGCAGAGAGGGGAAGCTCTGTAAAGAAGGAGGAGGAGGGGGCTCGTCCCTACCTACCCCGGGTTTTCCAAGAGCACTTTTCCTACCTACACCTAACCCAGGAGCAGTGTGTGAGGTGACTCTGATTCAATAGGGAGATGGTCACAGAGCTGTGTCACCTCCTGCAACACGACCTGGAGCCTCAGATCAGGGTGAGAACGGAGCTGTCAGTGGCTGTTAAGGTCACATTTTCATTGAACCTGTATGTATCTGGAGTTTTCCAGGAAGGGGCGGGCGCCGTATACAAAATGGAGTCATCGACAGTGATAGTCATAGAGTCATCTACCAAACAGAAGATGTCCATTCGGTCCATCGAGACAGTGCCGACTCGGTCTGGAGCAATTCAGTCAGTCCTACCTCTCGGTTCTATCCCCAGAGCCCTGCAAGTTCACTTCCTTCAAGCACCCATCCAGTTTCCTGTTGAAATTGAAAGGAAGGATCAAATTGTAAGGAGGTAAAGCTGGTAGCAACAGGTAGATAAAGTAGAAAGTGATATTAGAAGGCAGGTGAAACAAAGATGAGCATCAACTAGAATGCAGAATGTCAGGAAGACACGGTTATGGGCACTGTACCTGAATGCACGCAGTTGCACGTAGATTATTTAAAGGCCCAAATAGAGATAAACGAATATGATCTCAGATTATTCCAAATTCAAATAACAGTAAATTTCCCTTTGAATGCTTTAAATAACCAACCAATCATATCAATTTAATTTTGCTTATCGATTCCAATTTCTTATTCCCAGACTTGGTGATATTGCATATTTTCTTTTGGGCCTCCTTATCTCGAGAGACAATGGATACGCGCCTGGAGGTGGTCAGTGGTTTGTGAAGCAGCGCCTGGAGTGGCTATAAAGGCCAATTCTGGAGTGACAGGCTCTTCCACAGGTGCTGCAGAGAAATTTGTTTGTTGGGGCTGTTGCACAGTTGGCTCTCCCCTTGCGCCTCTGTCTTTTTTTCCTGCCAACTACTAAGTCTCTTCGACTCGCCACAATTTAGCCCTGTCTTTATGGCTGCCCGCCAGCTCTGGCGAATGCTGGCAACTGACTCCCACGACTTGTGATCAATGTCACACGATTTCATGTCGCGTTTGCAGACGTTTTAGTAAAGACAGAAGTGCGTGCAACTATTTCTCCTTCTCAATCAATCACTTTGTCTCATTGATAAAGATAGTTGCAGCAAGGTTAATTTCTTGCTTGTCTCCAAGGGGACGGAGCAAAGCATTCTCCGCTGCGCCACTTAACGTAACCCTTTTGTTTTAATGGAAAAGAACTAAACTCCCTTTTAAATGTTTTTTGGTATCCTTAGGATTTTCAAACAACAAAATCTTTAGTAACATTATCAACTTCGAAGGAAACCATCTCCATCAGGAAAGACAGCATTTTCGATCAAACTTGAATTGTTTCCAAACTTTTAGCATCCTTTGTAAGAGATTTCTAATCCAAGGATTTTTTTTATAAAACAAAGATTATTCCAAATTCCAATTCACTGCAATAAATATTTAAAAATCTAAACTGCCGATGTTACATGAGTGAGTCCTATGTCTGGAACTTAAGACTCCCCCAAAACTCGACATGCTAAACTTGAAAGTTCATTGTGGTTGCAAATGACATTTCCAGTTTCTTTTTCAATTTAACAGGTCAATTATCCTTAACAGTATTAATTTAATTCAGACTTATCAACTACACACAGAACAGAATAGCACGTGCTTTTTTTAAAAAGATAGGTAAATTACATCATTTTTCTTGTTCTTCAGACGCCTTTTCAAATGTCTGTAATAAAACCAAAAACTAAAGAAAAAGTTATTTAACATTCTTACAACAAAACGATTTAACACCAGCTCCTTACACAAACTTTAATCTTTCCCATTATCTCCTTTGCTTATCCTTCCCTCCCTTAAAACCAATATCCAATTCCTCACATTTGCTACTTAAAACAGTCAGTAAAACATGTCTTTAATTTAAACTCCAAAAAAAAAAATAGAACAGATTTTAAACTGGAACTCCAATTAAAGCAGGAGTTGTAAACTTCAAATTGGATTTCTGCCAAACATCTTCAGACCTTCAAGACTGAAGCTTATCTTTTAGAAAATTGTTCATTGCCTTTTCACAGTTACAAAACTAACTTTTAAAATCAAAATAAAATTTTAACTTAACATATAATTCAATTTTATATCCCATTCCTGGGTGCACAATCTTAAATCGAAATGAACACACTCAACAATCACTTTTCACACTCATTCAATTCCAAACAACTTAATAGACTCATGCTTTCAACATTAAAGACAGACAACAAAGAGTTAACAACAGTCAGTTCTACAGAACACAAGTTTCACAGAACACAAGCTGCACAACCCAGACATTCAATTCAGTCGTGGACGCTTCCAACAATCACACATTCGAATCAAAGATACAGTAACTTGTTTTAACTCTAAAACATAGTCCTCTGCCATAAACTTAGTGAATACCTTATCTCCGTTTTTTTTCACTGCCAGCTGGCAGCTAATGGACCCCTCCGGTCCCCACTCGAGCGTCATCTTTTTTCACTGGCCATCCTTATGTAGAACCGTTCGAATCTACTCTCAGAGGTCTGCTTTTAACCTAGTGCAACTTGTAGTAGACCGTCTCCTGGCTATCTGTCGGGTCACAAGTCTGTTCATATTTCATACAACAAGCTTATGATATATATACGCATACATATATTCCAAACCCTCCTTGACAGTGCCTATGTCTCTTAACAAACTAACTACCACCGTTTGACCATTGTTCAGATCCTGTTCACAAACTTGGCATTCGTTGGTCACGAAACACCACCCGGCCCCAGGATACTCACCCGGTATTCCTGATGGCATCAAGCGACCGCCGAATCCTGTTCTCAAGTTCGGGATCAGGTTTCTGCCAACCCCCCCTTGGCCCCTTCGGGGTTATAGAAGAGCTGACTTACACCTGATCCTGCCGACTACCCCAATTGCTAGTGGGAATGAATCTAGAAGAATCACTCGGCACTCAGGTCTGCTCCAATGTCAAACAGTTTATTACACCGGCAGGGAGCAGGTCACTGGGCTGTTCAGATGCCTCTCCACCGAAAAAAGGGAAATCCACAACAGATATACAGTTACTCAGCCCATCCCGGCTGGACATGGTCCAATCAGAACGGTTATTGATTCCATACATTACACATATTACCAATTAGATTACTCTTTAGGCATCATGTGGCTACATGATCAGCTCGTGCAAGCCCCCTGATCACCATTGATCATCTCAGGCCCCATCAATTATCCTTGAGACTTCCAATTGTCACTTGTAATTGGGCCTGCATTCCTGAGGGTGCTGTGCAGTCTGCAGTTACATTGATAAGAGGGGCTCCCTCGGTGTCTGTGCTGTGCTGTACCAGGCTCAAACTGCAAGCTAAGTAACTTGTCCCACAATGCCTCGGGTCAATTCTCCATATTGTTACACAATATGTAGCTACACTTTCAACTTATATATGAGAGTATATATATATATATATATATATTCACTAGGATTATATTCATCTACTTACTCAAATAACATTTGAACAGTATGATATTTACTGCAGATGCCTCTGTGCTTGGGAATACCCTACAACAGTAGAATGAAGGGTAGGTAGTTAGTTTGATCAGAGTAGGTTAAAGCTTCGGCACAGCATCGTGGGCTGAAGGGCCTGTACTGTGCTGTACTGTTCTATGTTCTATGTTCTCTAAAATCTGTATAGACATAGTAGACATACGACCCGTGACAGATGAGAAAGGCTTTCTGGCTATGGATCGGATGTTAGAAGCTATTATTAAATATGTCATAGGCGGGCACGTGGAAAAAATCGAAGTGATCAGACAGAGTCAACATGGTTTTGTGAAAGGGAAATCATGTTTAACCAATTTACTGAAGTTCTCTGAAGAAGTAACATATGAGGTGGATAACGGGGAACCGGTGGATGCATGTACATAGATTACCAGAATACATTCGATATGGTGCCACATCAAGAGTTATTGCGGAAAATAAAAGCTCATGTTATACAGGGTAACATATTGACTAGGATAGAAAATTGGCTAGCTAAAAGGAAAATAGAGAGTAGGCGTCAATGGGTCATTTTCTGGTTGACAGGTTGTAACGAGTGGTGTGCCACAGGGATCAGTGCAGGGGCCTTAAAGTTTTGCAATTTTAATACATGACTTGGATGAAGGGACCGAAGGTCTGGTTAATAAATCTGTTAATGACACAAAGTTGTGAAGAGGACATAAGGAGGCTACAAAGGGACATAGATAGGTTGAGTGAGAGGCAAAGATCTGGAAAATGGAGTAGAATGTGGGAAAATATGAAATTGTCCATATGGCAGGAATAATAAAAAAAGCATATTGAATGGTGAGCGATTGCAGAGCTCTGAGATGCAGAGGGATCTGGATCTCCTGGTGCATGAATTACATAAGGTTACTCTGCAGGTTCAACAAGTAATTAGGAAAGTTAATATAAGTTTATTACTTATTGTGAACGGAATTGAATACAGAAGTAGGGAGGGCATTGGTGAAACCATTTCTGGCATGCTGTGTGCACCATTGGTCTTCTTCTTTAAGGAAGGATGTAAATGCGTTGGAAGCAGTCTAGAGAATGTTTACTGGACTAATATGGGCGGGCCGTCATATTAGGAAAGGTCGGACAGGCTAGGCTTATATTCACTGGCGTTTGGAAGAGTAAGAGGCGGCCTGATCGAACCATATAAGATTCTGAGTGCGGGACAGAGCAAGTGAGGGCGACAAAGAGAGAAGTAGAGGGAGAAAAATAGAGAGATAGAGATAGAGCTCAGCTCATCTGCTGCTGAAACCCTCATCCATACCTTTGTTAACATGAGACTTGACTATTCTAACACACTCCTGGCTGGTCTCCCACATTCTACTAACTGCAACCTTGTGGTCATCCAAAACACTGCTGCCATCTTCTAATTTACACAAGATTCTGTTCACCCAACATCCCTGTGCTCACTGATCTACATTGGCTCTTGGTCCAGTAACGCCTCATTTTTATTATTCTCCCTCCTGTGATCAAATCCCTCCATGGACTCATCCGTCTGATTATCCCAATACTCTGTCAATTTCCAATATTCCTGGTGCTGTGGAAGTTTGGATTCATAAAATGGTGTGAGCTGCACTGTCGGTCACATCCAGCACATTGCACAGGACACCCAGGCTGACTGGGGTGCTAGTGTGGGTGTAACGTGTGTGTGTCTGTAGTGTGAGGAGGGTCTGAATATGGTGTCAATCAGCCATTCCAGCAGCTTTGATGTACGTCTTTGAACCTTGGTCTGTGCATGTCCACTGACCGCCTATGTTAGTCTCTCTCAGCTGAACATATATTCAGCAGCACACGGAACCCATTCTAGTGTTATTTAAAAGGACCAGGCGTCCAACTTGCAGGTGTGGGGTTTTGACTTACTTCTGCTATTGTAAAGTTAGTGGAGGTGCTGCAGATGGTTTTCTGGAGGTTGAGTTGTGAGCTGCTGCAGACATTCAGGGACGACAGAGGATTTGGTGACCCAACTCTGGACGAGGTATGGGGACGGTAGTTACAGTGTCTCTGTGTCTGTAACATGATCAACAAATGGAGCAGAGTCTGCAAATCGGGAAAGCTTTGTACAGAAGGAGGAGGAAGGGGCACTGCCCTACCCACCCTGGGTTTTCCAAGAGCAAAAAGAGCATTGGGCCTAATACCGAGCCCTGGGGAAAACCACTGTATACTCACATCTAGTCTGAACAGCAACCTTTCACCACTTCTCTCTGTTTACTGTTCATTAGCGAATGCTATATTCACACAGTCACTGTCCCTTTAATCCATAAGGTTCAGTTTTCCTAACCTGTCTATTGAATGTCACTTGATCAAACACCTTTTGAAAGTCCATATCTATAACTTCAATCACACCACCCTCATCAACCCTCTCCATTGTTTTATCAAAGAACTCCATCAAGTTTACCTCACCACCACCTCTCTCCACTCCTTCACTGTTGTTAAATTATCAGACTGATTATCCAACATCCAGTACTGGATGAGCAGAAATTTCCTCCAATTAAATATTGGGAAGACTGAAGCCATTGTTTTAACTCCCCACTCCAACTCTGTTCCCTTGCTATTGATCCCATCCCTCTCCCTGGTAACAGTCTGAGATTCAGACAGTTTGTTTGCAACCTTGGTGTCACATTTGACCACTAAATGAGTTTTAACCTCATTTTCAGGATATCATTACAACCACATATTTTCACCTCAGTGACATCGCCTGACTTCACCCCTGTCTCAGCCCATCTGCTGCTGAAACCTCATTCATGCCTCATCACCTCTCAATGTGATTATTCCAACTCACTCCTGGCTGATCTCCCACATCTACTCTCTGTAAACCTGAGGTGCTCCACAAATTCTGCTGCCCATGTCCTAACTCCCTGTTCACCTATCACTGACAGGCATTGACTGCTGATTAAGCAATGTCTTTATTTTAAAATTCTCCACCTTGTTTTCCCTCCATGGCATCGCCCTCCATCCTATATATGTAATATCCTCCAACCCCACAACCCTTAAAGATATCTGCATTCCTCTCTTTCTGGCCTCTTGTGTGTACCTGATTTGAATTACTCCACCATTGGAGGCTGCACCTTCAGTTGTTTAGGTGCCAAGCTCTGGAATACTCTCCCTACAGAGCTCCACCTCTCTGCCTCTCTGCCTCGCCACTCACTTTCCTTATTTAAGATACTCCTTAAACCTACCTCTTTCACCAAACTGTTGGTCATCTGACCCAATATCTCCATATATGGCTCAGTGTGATACATACAACACTCCAGTCCCTTGTCGCCACTCTCATATCCAAGGAGGATTGGAAGATTCTGGCCAGTGCCTCTGCTGTTTCCACCATTCCTTCTCTCAGCAAGTCTTATGCATCCCATCCAGACCGGGTAAATACTCTACTTTATTGTGGTACAAAAGGTGTTGGATTGAAAGAGGTTAATTGAACCTGTTTGTTCAGTGACTGTAATTAATGTCGTTCTCTATAGACCTTAATTGTGTCACTGGAGGGCTTCCCGCTTCTATTGATAAGAGGCTGCTTTCAATGTGTTATCTCAGAGTGTCAGCAGCAGCATCACCGCCGGCAGTAACGGAAAAGCAGCTCCAGTGAGAGAGAGGATAGATGAGAATCTGAGAACAATAGATTGGAATGTTAGAGCAATGGGTCAGAATCTCAGAACAATAGATTGGAATGTTACAACAATGGGTCAGAATCTCAGAACAATAAATTGGAATGTTGCAACAATGGGCAGGAGTTTATCCTTTTGGTTTGTCTATGTTACTGTGGATTATTCTTGGATGACATTAGCGGATCGGATCTATTTCGCACTGAAGATGACTCAATGCTTTTATTATCCCATCCTCGCCGCTATTGGTGTCCCTGGTAAGTCTCTCTATCCAGCTATTACTTCTATGATTAACTGTTTTACTGTTCTTAAGAACGAACATCTCCATAATATCGTCCTCCATGTAAGCCCATTTGCTGCATAAACTCTGATCTGTGCCTTTGTCAAATCTACTATACCAATGCTGTCCTGGTTACCATCCCTGTTACAAACTGCCATAGACAACAGTCTATCCAAAACTCTGCTATCCATATCTAAACTCGCACAAAGTCTCATTCACCCAACATCCCTGTGCTCAGTGACCTACATTGGTTTCTGTAGAATAAAGTATACTGGAAGAAATAAATGGGGTGTGTAAGAATCATGGGTAATAATAACTACAATAACTACAATAATCATGGGTCACGTTAATCTACACGTAGATTGGGCAAATCAGATTGGCAAAGTTAGCCTGGAAAATTAGCTCATAGAGTTTATTCGTGAAAATTCCTCAGAGCAACACGTTCTAGAGTCAACCAGGAGCAGACTGTTCTGGAACTGGTAATGTGCAGTGAGACAGTATTAATCAAGAACCTCATGGTAAAGGAGCTTCTAGGCGACAATGATCATAACATGATAGAATTTCAACGTTCAGATTGAAGGGAAAACTGTGGTCTAAGACTGTGTTTCTTTACCCAAATTAAGGTAATTATAAGGATATGAAGGCATATTCAAGTAAAGTAAACTGGGAAACTAGAGTAAAAGTTAGAACAGTACAGATGCAGTGGCTGACTTTTAAGGAGATGCTTAGAAACTCTCAGCAAATATATATCTCAGTGAGAAAGAAAGCCTCTTGGAGGAGGTTGCATCATACGTGATTAAATAGGGAAGTTAAGGACAATATTAAATTGAAAGAAACACTGTACAATTCTGCAAATATTAGTGGTAGGTGAGAAGATTGGACAGATTTTAAGAACCAGCAACGAATGACTAAAGGAAATAAGAGTGTAAAAGTATAATGTGGGAGAAAGCTACCTAGCAATATAAACAGAGAGTAAGAGTTTCTACAAGTATTTAAAAAGGAAAAGAGTAACTAAAGTTAGTGTTAGTCTTCTAGAGAGTGAGTTTGGGGAATTAATCATAAGAAACAAGGACATGGAGGAGGGGTTGACCAGATATTTTGTGCCTGTTTTCACTTTAGAAAACTTAGAAAACCTTCCAAAGATACTAAATCAAGAGGCAAAAAGGGAGATAGGAACTTCAAATAATCACCCTCACCAGGGAAAAGGTACTGGGAAAGCTATTACACCTAAAGTCTGACAGGACCCGCCATCCTTGGTGAACTGAAATTGTTAAAGATAGTATTAAACTTAAAGAAAAAGCATATAATTATGCAAAAATCAGTGGCAGGTCAGAAGATTGGGCAGATTATAAACAGCAGCAAAGAACAGTTAAAGATTAATAAGGAGGTAAAAATTAGAATACGAGAGAAAACAGGCAAGAAATAAAAAAGACAGATAGTAAGAGGTTCCAAATATTTAAAGAAGAGTTAACAACGTGAGCGTTGGTCCTATAGAATGTGAGTCTGGGGAATTAATAATGAATAATAAGGATATAACAGGTGAATTGAACATGAATTATGCTTCAGTCTTCACTATAGAGAATACAAGTAACATCCCAGTATTAGCAGTAAGCCAGGAAATGGAAGGGAGGGAGGAACTCAAGAAAATTCCAATAACCAGGGAAGTGGTACTGAGCAAGTAGATGGAGCTGCGGGCTGACAAGTTCCGACGTCCTGATGGGCTTCATTCTGGGGTGTTAAAAGATAGTGGCGAGTGAGATAGTTGATGCATTAGTTTTAATTTTCCAAAATTCTCTAGATTCGGGGAAGGTTCTGTTAGATTGAATATAGTGAATGTAACTCCTTTATTCAAAAAGTAAGAGAGACAGAAAGCAGGAAACTACAGGCCAGTTAGTTTAACATCTGTCTTAGGTAAAATGTTGGAAGCTATTATTAAAGATGATGTAGCAGGGCATTTAAAAAGATCAAGGTAATCCGGCAGAATCAACATGAGTTTGTGAAAGGAAAATCATGTTTAAACAATTTATTGCAGTTCTTTGAAGAAGTAACATGTGCTGTGGATAAAGGGGAACTGATGGATGTACTGTACTTAGATTTCCAGAAGGCCATTAATAAGGTGCCACGTCAAAGGTTATTGTGCAAAATAAAAGCTCATGCTGTAGGGGTAAAATATTGGCATGGAAGGAGGATTGACAGGAAACGGAGACTAGGCATAAATGGGCCATTTTCTGCTTGGAAAGATGTGACGAGTGGTTTGCCACAGTAATATGTGCTGGGGTCTCAACTTTTTACAATTTATATAAATGACTTGGATGAAGGGACTGAATGTATGGTTGCTAAATTTGCTGATGACACAACGATAGGTAGGAAAGTAACTTGTGAATAAGACATAAGGAGGCTGAAAAGGGATATAGATCGGTTAAGTAAGTGGGAAAAGATCTGATAAATGGAGTATAATGTGGGAAAATGTGAAATTGTCCTTTTTGGCAGGTAGAAAAGAAGCATATTTCTATCGTGAGAGATTGCAGAGCTCTGAGATGCGGAGCGATCAGGGTGCCCTAGTGCATGAATAACAAAAGGTTAGTATGCAGTTTCAGCAAGTAATTAGGAAAGCTAATAGAATGATATCATTTATTGGAATGGGAATTGAACATAAAAGTAGGGAGGTTATGCTACAGTTATACAGGACATTGGTGAGACAATATATGTAGTACTGTGTAAAGTATTGGTTTCCTTATTTAAGGAAGGATGTAAATGTATTGGAAGCATTCAGAGAAGGTTGTCCAGACCAATTCCTTGAATGGGCAGGTTGTCTTATGAGAAAAGGTCGGAAAGGCTAGGCTTGTATCCACTGGAGTTTAGAAGAGCAAGAGGCGACTTGATTGAAACATATATGATACTGAGGGTTCTTGACAGGGTGGATGTGGAAAGGATGTTTCCCCTTGTGGGAGAATCCAGAACTAGGGGTCACTGTTGAAAAGTAAGGGGTCGCCCATTTAAGACAGAAAGGAGGAGAACTTTTTTTTTCAGTGGGTCGTGAGTCTTTGAAACTCGTTTCCTCAAAAGGCAGTGGAAACAGAGTCTTTGAATATTTTTAAAGCAGAGGTGGATAGATTCTTGATAAGCAAGTGGGTGATTGGTTATTGGGGGAAGGCGGGAATGTGGATTGAGGTTACAATCAGATCAGCCATGAAGTTAATGAATGGCGGAGCAGGCTCGAGGGGCCAAGTGGCTTACTCCTGCTCCTAATTCGTATGTTTGTATGCTCGTATGACAAGTCCCCAGGATCAGATGGCCTGCATCCAAGGGCATTAAAGTATGTGGCTGCAGAGATAGTGGAGGCATTGATTATAATCTTCCAAAATTCCTTAGATTCTGGATGGATCCCAGCGGATTGGAAAATAGAAAATGTAACACATTTATTCAACAAAGGAGGGAGACAGAAAACAGGAACCTATAGGGCAGTTAGCCTAATATTTGTCATAGGGAGTTGCTGGAATCCATGAATAAGGAGGTTATAACAGCATACCTAGAAAATCATTATGGGACCAGACAGAATCAACATGGTTTTGTGAAAGGGAAATCATATGTAAATTATTTATTAGAGCTCTTTGAGGAAGTTACAAGCAAGGTGGATAAAGGGGCACCTGTAGATGTGGTGTACTTGGATTTCCAAAAGGCACGTAGAGGGGGTTACATATTGGCATGGATAAAGGATCGGATAGCTAAAAGGAAAGAGAGACTAGGGATAAATGGGTCTTTTTTGCGTGGGAAATCAGTAACTACAGGAATCAGTGCTGGGGCATCAACTATTTACAATCCATATCAATGACCTGGGTGCAGGGATAGAATGTGTGGTAGCTAAATGTGCCGATGAAAACAAGATGGGAAGGAAAATAAGTCGTCAAGAGGAAGCAAAGAGTTTACAAAGGCATATAAATAGCTTAAGTGAGATTGGCAAAAATTTGGCAGATGGGTTATAATGTGATAAAATGTGACCGTGTCTACTTTGGCAGGAAGACTAGAAAAGCAATATACTATTTAAATGTAGAGAGAAAGCAGAACTCGGTGGTACAGTGGGATCTGAGTGTCCTGGTACATGAACCAGAAAGAGTTAGTATACAGGGACAGCAAGTGATTAGGAAGGCAAATGGAATGTTAGTGTTTATTGCAAAGGGAATCATGTATAAAAGTGGGGACGTTTTACTGCAGCTGTGCAGGGCTATAGTGAGAACTCATCAGGTGTACTGTGTACAGTTTTGGTCTTCTTATTTGATAAACATGATACAATTGCGTTAGAAGCCGGTAAGACAAAGTTCACTTGATTCATTGAGCGATTGAACGGTTTATTTTATGAAAAAAGGTTGAACAGGTTGTGCTATTGGATTATGAAAGAATAAGAGGTGATCTGAGTGAAACATGGAATATCCTGAGCGGACTTGATAGTGGACTTGTTTCCTCTTGTGGAGGAGACTGGATCTAAGGGATACAGTACAACAATAAGAGTTCAGCCATATTAAGCCATGATCTTATCGAATGGTGGAGCAGGCTCAAAGGGCCGAATGGCCTAGTCGTGCTCCTGAGTCCCATGTTCCTATGTCCAGTAACACCTCAATTTGAATATTCTCACTAGTATGATCAAATCCCTCATGCCCTCACCCCTCTGATTATCTCAATCCCCTGTCCATTTCCAATATTCCTGAAACTTGTTCATCTTAAAGTCTCCTTTTAATTCCTTTTTTAAAGTGACTTGCTTTCCTTCTGTCTCTCTCCCTGACCACACATTTCATCTCTCCAGCTCCACTTGTGCTGTGGAAGTTAAAATCCATAAAATGGTGTGAGCTGCACAGCCGGTCACATCCAGCACATTGTACAGGACACCCAGGCTGGCCGGGGTGCTAGCGTGGGTGGAACGTGTGTGTGTCTGTAGTGTGAGGAGGGGCCTGAATATGGTGCCAATCAGCCATTCCGGTAGCTTTGATGTACGTATTTGAAACTTGGTCTGTGCATGTCCACATGTCAACCTGTGTTAGTCACTCTGAGCTGCACGGACATTCAGCAACCCTCCAGTGTTATTTAAAATGACCAGGCATCCAACTTACAGGTGAGGGGCTTTTGACTTACTTCTGCGATTGTAAAGTTAGTGGAGGTGCTGTGGATGGTTTTCTGGAGGTTGTGTTGTGAGCTGCTGCAGACATTCAGGGAGGACAGAGGATTTGGTGACCCAACACTGGATGAGGTATGGGGACTGTAGTTACAGTGTCTCTGGGCCTGTAACACGACCAACAAATGGAGCAGAGGCTGCAGAGAGGGGAAGCTCTGTAAAGAGGGAGGAGGAGAAGGCTCTGTCCTACCCAACCCGGGTTTTCCAAGAGCAAAAAGAGCAGTGGTCCTAATACCAAGCCCTGGGGAACACCACTGTATACTCCCATCCAGTCTGAACAACAACCATTCACCACTTCTCTCTGTTTACTGTTCATTAGCTAATGTTATATCCACACAGTCACTGTCCCATTAATCCATGGGTTCAGTTTTGCTAATCTGTCTATGGAATTCCACTTGAACAAACACCTTGTGAAAGTCCATATATATAACTTCAATCACACCACCCTCATCAACCATCTCCATTGTTTTATCAAAGAACTCCATCAAGTTTACCTCACCACCATCTCGCTCCAGTCCTCCACTGTTGTTAAATTATCAGACTGCTTCTCCGACATCCAGTACTGGATGAGCAGAAATTTCCTCCAATTAAATATTTGGAAGACTGAAACTATTGTTTTTACTGCCCCACTCCAACTCTGTTCCCTTGCTTTTACTTCCATTTCTCTCCCTGGTAACATTCTGAGATTCAGACAGTCTGTTTACAACCTTAGTGTCATGTTCGGGAGAACATTAATAGGCAGATGCACAAATGTGGGTTAATTAAGGAAAATCAACATGGATTTGTTCAGTGAAAATGGTGTTTAACGAACTTGCTGGAGTTATTTGAAGAGGTATAAAGGAAGCTTGATGAGGGCAATGTTGTTAATGCGGTGTAAATGGAATTCCAAAAGACATTTGATAAAGTGTCACACAACAGACTTGTGAGCAAAGTTATGGCTCATCAAATAGAAATGACAGTAGCAACATGAAACTAAGTTGGTTGACTGACAGGGAACAGAGAGAAGTGATTAATGGATGCTTTTCGGGCTGGAGAAGTGTTTGTAGTGGAATCAAAACAAAATGCTGCCGATGCTGGAAATCTGAAATAAAAACAAAAAGTACTGGAAATACTCAGCAAGTCTGGCAGCATCTGTGGAGAGAGAAGCAGAGTTAATAAAAACAGCAAGTGCTGGAAATACTCAGCAGGTCAGGAAGTATGTATGGAGAGAGAAGCAGAGTTAATGTTCCAGGTTTGTGATTTTTCATCAGAACTGGCAAAGGTTAGAAATGTAATAGGTTTTAAGCAAGTAAAGCAGGTGTGGGGCTGTAAACACGAGGACATAAATGTGGGCATTAGAGCAGTGGTGGGGATGGAGGGTGTTGAAATGACAAGCGAGTGGAAGCTCGGGATCATGCTTTGGGACTGAGCGGAGGTGTTCCACAAAGCGCTCACCCAATCTGTGTTTGACCTGCTGTGGTGTTCCAGTGAACATCAACGCCAGCTCGAGGAACAGCACCTCGTTGTCCGATTAGGCACTCTACAGACTTCCGGACTGAATATTGAGTTCGATAATTTCAGAGCATGACTGGCCCATTTTATTGTTAAATGTTTGATCAGTTTTTTTACCATGTCCCAGTCTTAAACTGGGATTTTTTATGTTGGTGCTTTTAGCTAGGGCTGTTCATTATTCTATCATTTAATACCCTCTCTGCACTAACGCTTTGTCTTTCACCACACCACAAGCACACTCTCTTTGCCTTCGCTCCATGACCTCCACGTCAGTAAATCTCTCAGACCCTCTGTTCCATCAACACCCCTTTAGTTCTCTTTTTCCCCACCCCTGCTTTATTTAATTAAAAACTATTACATTTCTAACCTTGGCAGTTCTGATGAACCGTCACAGACGTGAAACATTACCTCTGCTTTTCTCTCTCCCCAGATGCTGCCAGACCTGCTGAGTATTTCCAGCACTTTTTGTTTTAATTTAAGATTTGTAGTGGAGTTCCCCAGGAATCAGTGTTGGGACTCTTTCTCTTCCTGATATATATTAATGACCTAGACCTTGGTGCACAGGGAACATTTTTAAATTTTGCAAATAATACGAAACTTGGAAGCATTGTGAACTGAGAGGAGGATAGTGTATAACTTCAAAAAGACATAGACAAGCTGGTTGAATGAGCAGACAGGTGGCAGATGAAGTTCAATGTGGAGAAATGTGAAGTGATTCATCTTGGTAGGAAGAACATGGAGAGACAATACAGAATAAAGGGTACAATTCTAAAGGCGGTGCAGGAGCAGAGGGACCTGGGTGCATATGTGCGTAGGTCATTGAAGGTAGCAGAACAGGTTCAGAGAGAGCGGTTAATAAAGCATACAGAATCCTGGGCTTTATTAACAGCGGCATGGAATACAAGAGCAAGGAGGTTATTTTGAACTTGTATAAGACACTAGTTCAGCCTCAGCTGCAGTATTACGTCTAGTTCTGGGCGCCACACTTCAGAGAACGTGAAGACATTGGAGAGTGTGAAAAGACATTCAGAAGAATGGTTCCAGGGATGAAGAATATCAGTTATGAAGATAGACTGGAGAAGTTGGAACATTTTCCTTAGAGAAGAGAAGGCTGAGAGGAGATTTGGAAAAACTATTCAAAATTATGAGCTGTCTGGACAGAGTGGATAGGGAAAACTGTTCCCATTCCTGAAAGGATCGACAACGAGAAGGCAAAGAATGAAGGTAATTGATAAAAGAAGCAGAAGTTGACATGAGGAAAACTTTTTCACACAGCGAGTGGTTAAGGTCTGGAATGCACTGCCTGAGAGTGTGGTGGAGGCAGATTCAATCGAGGCATTCAGGAAGAAATTGGATAGCTGTCTGAAAAGGAAGATTGTACAGAGTTACAGGGAGAAGGCAGGGGAGCGACACTAGAGGAATTGCTCTTTTAGAGAGCTAGTGCAGACACGATGGACTGAATGGCCACCTTCTGTGCTGTAACAATTCTGTGATTCTGTGACATTCGACCACAAAATGAGCTTCCAACCTTATATTCGTGCCATCACTATGACCACCTACTTCCACCTCAATAACATTTCCCGACTTCACCCCTTTCTCAACTCATCTGCTGCTGAAGCTCTCACACATTCTTTCATTACCTGTAGACTAGACTGTTCCTGTTCATTCTACCACATTCTACTATCTGTAAACTTGAGGTCATTTAAATCTCTGCTGCCTGTGTTTTAACTCAAAACAAGTCCCATTCCCCAATCACTGACCTACATCAGTTCACAGTCAAGCAGTCAGTCTTGATTTTAAAATTCTCAACCATGTTTTCAAATCCCTTCATGGCCTTGCTCCCTACTATGTCTGAAGTCTCCTCCAGCCCCACAGTCCTGCGAGATGTCTCTGCTCCTCTAATTCTGGCTTCTTGTGCATCCCTGATTTTAATTACTCCACCATTGGTGGCCACACCTTCAGTTGCCTCGGCCCCAGCTCTGGAATATCCTCCCTTTACAGCTCCACCTCTCCACCTCGCTTTTATCCTTTAAGAAACTCCTTTCAGCCCTGCCTTTTTGCCACGCTGGCAGCACCTTAAGTTTAATATTCTCATTCTTGTGTTTGAATCTCTCCATGGCCTCACCCTTCCAATTAGTCCCATTCCCCTACACATTCCTACATTCCTACAAGTCTTTTGCCTGAAAGTCATTTCTCCATTTCCCCTTTTAAATAACTGCTTGAAAAGGCACGGTTTGAAAATTAAGGGTCGCACTTTTTGGGCAGAGATGAGGAGATTTATTTTTCTCTCTCAGAGGGTCAGGTGACTTTGGAACATTCTGCCTCTGAAGGTGGTGAAGGCGGGTTCATTGAATAATTTTAAGGTTGTGGTAGATGGATTCTTGTTAGGCAAGAGAAACAAAGGTTATCAGGGGTAGATGGAAACACAAACATATCAGCCATGATCTTAATAAATGGGCTGAATGGCCTACTTCTGCTCCTAATACATACAATCCTTTGGTCGTTCTCGCTGTATCTACCCCTAGCCATGCTTTTCAGCTGTCGAGCACCACTAGGCCCAACGCCATAAAAGCTTGTATCCATAAAATGGTAACAGCAGAGCTGCCGGTCATTCCAGTGCTCCATGCTGGGCAGGGGTCTAGCCCTGGTTCACCAAGCATGTGCAGGTAGTGTGAAGAGGGGCCTGAGTATGGTGTCCATCAGCCATTCCAGCAGCTTTGATATACATCTTTGAAACTTGGTCTGTGCATGTCCACTGACCGTCTGTATTAGTCACTCACAGCTGAACATACATTCAGCAGCACGAGGAACCCCCTCCAGTGTTATTTAAAAGGACCAGGCATCCAGGGAAGCTCTGTAAAGAGGGAGGAGGAGGGGGCTCTGCTCTACCCACCCCAGGTTTTCCAAGAGCACTATTCCTACCGGAACCTAACCCAGGAGCAGTGTGTGAAGTGACTCTGATTCAATAAGGAGATGGTCACAGAGCTGTGTCACCTCCTGTAACACGACCTGGAGCCTCACAGCAGGGTGAGGACGGAGTTGTCAGTGGCTGTTAAGGTCACAGTTTCATTAAAATTGTATGTATCTGGATCTTTCCAGGCAGGAGGATGAGACATATCAAACATAGATTCACAGAGAGTGATAGAGTCATTTATGAAACAGAAGGAGGCCATTTGTCCCATCGAGTCCACACTGGCTCTCCATGGAGCAATCCAGTCAGTCCCACTCCCCCTCTAAATCACTGTAGTAAATTCATTTAGTTTAGTTTAGATATACAGCACTGAAACAGGCCCTTCGGCCCACCGAGTCTGTGCCGACCATCAACCACCCATTTATACTAATCCTGCACTAATCCCATATTCCTACCAAACATCCCCACCTGTCCCTATATTTCCCTACCACCTACCTATACTAGTGGCAATTTACAATGGCCAATTTACCTACCAACCTGCAAGTCTTTGGTATGTGGGAGGAAACCGGAGCACCCGGAGGAAACCCACACTGACACAGGGAGAACTTGCAAACTCCACACAGGCAGTACCCAGAATTGAACCCGGGTTGCTGGAGCTGTGAGGCTGCGGTGCTAACCACTGCGCCACTGTGTCAAGTGTCCATGAACTCTCTCTTGAAATCATTGATTGTCTCTGCTTCCACCACACTTGTGATCAGTGAGTTCCAGATCATTAACACCCGCTGTGTAAAAGAAGTTTCCACATATTCCTCCTGCATCTCTTGTCCAAAACAAACAACAAAGAACTGTACAGCACAGAAACGGGCCATTCGGCCTTCCAAGCCTGCGCCGATCTTGATCTCTGTTTAAACTAAAACCTTCATCACTTCCGTGGACCGTATCCCTCTATTCCCATCCTATTCATGTATTTGTCAAGATGCCTCTTAAACGTCGCTATCGTACCTGCTTCCACCACCTCCCCCGGCAACACGTTCCAGGCACTCACCACCCTCTGTGTAAATAACTTGCCTCGCACATCCCCTCTAAACTTTGCCCTCACATCTTAAACCTATGTCCCCTAGTAACTGACTCTTCCACCCTGGGGAAAAGCTTCTGACTATCCACTCTGTCCATGCCGTTCATAACTTTGTAAACCTCTATCATGTCGCCCCTCCACCTCCGTCATTCCAGTGAAAACAATCCGAGTTTATCCAACCTCTCCTCATAGCTAATACCCGCCATACCATAAACATCCTGGTAAACCTTTTCTGTACCCTCTCCAAAGCCTCCACGTCCTTCTGGTAGTGTGGCGACCAGAATTGCACGCAATATTCCAAGTGTGGCCTAACTAAAGTTCTGTACAGCTGCAACATGACTTGCCAATTCTTATACTCTACGCCCCGACTGATGAAGATAAGCATGCCGTATGCCTTCTTGACTACCTTATCCACCTGCGTTGCCACTTTCAGTGACCTGAGGAGCTGTACACCCAGATCTCTCTGCCTGTCAATACTCCTAAGGGTTCTGCCATTTACTGTATACCTCCCACCTGCATTAGATCTTCCAAAATGCATTACCTCACATTGCTCCGGATTAAACTCCATCTGCCATTTCTCTGCCCTAGTCTCCAACTGATCTATATCCTGCTGTATCCTCTGACAATCCTCATCATTATCTGCAACTCCACCAACCTTTGTGTCATCCGCAAACTTACTAATCAGACCAGCTACATTTTCCTCCAAATCATTTATATATACTACAAACAGCAAAGGTCCCAGCACTGATCCCTGCGGAACACCACTAGTCACATCCCTCCATTCAGAAAAACACCCATCCACTGATACCCTCTGTCTTCTATGACCGAGTCAGTTCTGCATCCATCTTGCCAACTCACCTCTGATCCCATGTGACTTCACCTTTTGTATCAGTCTGCCATGAGGGACCTTTTCAAAGGCTTTGCAGAAGTCCATATAGACAACATCCACTGCCCTTCCTTCATCAATCATCTTCGTCACTGCCTCAAAAAACTCAGTCAAGTTAGTGAGACACGACTTCCCGTTCACAAAACCATGCTGCCTCTCGCTAATAAAGTCCATTCGTTTCCAAATGGGAGTAAATCCTGTCCCGAAGAATCCTCTCCAGTAATTTCCCTACCACTGACCTAAGGCTCACCGGCCTATAATTTCCTGGATTATCCTTGCTACCCTTCTTAAACAAAGCAATATCATTGGCTATTCTCCAGTCCTCTGGGACCTCATCTGTAGCCAATGAGGATACAAAGATTTCTGTCAAGGCCCCAGCAATTTCCTCCCTTGCCTCCCTCAGTATTCTAGGGTAGATCCCATCAGGCCCTGGGGACTTATCTACCTTAATCTTTTCCAAGACGCCCAACACCTCCTCCTTTAAGATATCGACATAACCCAGACTATGTACACTCCCTTCCCTATACTCATCATCTATCCAGTCCTTCTCTTGGGTGAATACTGAGGGAAAGTATTCATTTCGCACCACGCCCATTTCCTCTGGCTCCACGCATAGATTCCCTCCTCTGTCCTTGAGTGGGCCAAACCTTTCCCTGGCCACCCTCTTGTTCTTTATATACGGATAAAAAGCCTTGGGATTTTCCTTCATCCTGTTTGCCAATGACTTTTCATAACCTCTTTTAGCCCTCCTGACTCCTTGCTTAAGTTTCTTCCGACTTTCTTTATATTCCTCAAGGGCTTTGTCTGTTCCCAGCCATCTAGCCCTTATGAATGCTTCCTTTTTTTTTGACAAGGCTCACAATATCCCACGTTATCCAAGGTTCCCGAAACTTGCCAAGCTTGTCTTTCTTCCTCACAGGAACATGCCAGTCCTGGATTCTAATCAACTGACGTTTGAAAGACTCCCACATGTCAGATGTTGATTTGCCCTCAAACAGCCGCCCGCAATCTAATTCCTCAGATCCTCCCTAAAATTGTTATAATTAGCCTTCTCCCAAATTCGCACCTTCACCCGAGGACTACTCTTATCCTTATCTACAAGTACCTTAAACCTTATGGAATTATGATCACTGATCCCGAAATACTCCCCTACGGAGACTTCGATCACCTGGCCGGGCTCTTTCCCCAATACCAGGTCCAGTACGGTCCCAATCTCGTTGGCCGATCTGCATATTGTTTGAAGAAGCGCTCCTGGATGCCCCTTACAAATTCTGCCCCATCCAAGCCCCTAGCCCTAAGTGAGTCCCAGTCAACATAAGGAAAGTTAAAATCATCCACCACAACAACCCTGTTGCCTTTACACCTTTACAAAATATGTCTACCTATCTGCTCCTCTGTCGCCTGCTGGCTGTTGGGAGGCCTGTAGTAATTCCCCAGCATCGTGAATGCACCCTTCCTATTCCTGAGCTCTACCCATATTGCCTCGCTGCATGACCCCTCCGAGGTGTCCTCCCGCAGTACAGCTTATTCACCACACTCCATGCTTTCACATACATGCACATTAACCTTCACGTAAATGTTATTACTTTCTCCCATTCTCTGATCCCACCTAATAACATTCTGAACCCTGCTATAGTGCTATCCAACTCTTCCCCTATTCTGTGCACCTTGGAATTCCTCTCTGATGTTTACTCCTGGTTCCCACACCCCTGCCAATTTAGTTTAAACCCTCGCCAGTAGCACTAACAAATCGCCCCACAAGGGAATTAGTTCCAGCTCTGTTCAGGTGTAAATCGTCCAACCTGTACAGATCCCACATTCTCCATAATTGGTCCCAGTGTCCAGGAATCTAAACCGCCCCGCTTCTGCAGCATCCTTCCAGCCACACATCCATCTGTGCTATCCACCTATGTCTCTACTCACTCGCATGGTGGACTGAGAGTAATCCGGAGATTACGACTTTGAAGTCCTGCTTGCTAACTTCTTTCCCAGCTCCCTGAATTCTGAGTGCAGGACAACCTCCCTCTTTCTGCCTCTGTCGTTGCTTCTGATGTGGACCACGACTGCTGGCTGTTCACCCTCCACCTTCAGGATGCTCTGTAGCTGCTGGAGTGATATCCTTGACCCTGACCCCAGGGAGGGAACACACCATCCTGGATACACATCTGCGGTTTCAGAAAACAATGTCTATCGAATTTCCTATCACTATCAACTTTCCAGTCTTCCCTGTAACCCCGCCCCCCCCCCCCCACCCCGGCACCAGTACAGCTGAGACAGCCCTGGTACCATGGCCTTGCCTGTGGCTGCAGTCCCCAGATGAACCATCAGTATTGAATACTGGTTGGAGAATGAGATGCACTCAGGAGTCTCCTGTGCTACCTGCTGATTCTTCTTGACGTGCTCTCCTCAAATTACTCAACCTCACATATACACTACAGTGACATCCATGGTCCCACCATCTGCAGCTTGTACATCATCCCAGACAGCAGGATGAGGGGGAGGTGAGAGTTAAGTAGGGACATAGAGGTACAAATATGTAAACAGATTATGAAAAGATGTAGGAGCAACAGGGTGGTGGTGATAGGAGATTTTAATTTTCCCAACATTGACTGGGATTCGCTTAGTGTTAGAGGTCCAGATGGAGCAGAATTTGTAAGGAGCATCCAGGAGGGTTTTCTAGAGCAGTATGTAAATAGTCCAACTCGGGAAGGGGCCATACTGGACCTGGTGTTGGGGAATGAGCCCGGCCAGGTTGTTGAAGTTTCAGTAGGGGACTACTTTGGGAATAGTGATCACAATTCCGTAAGCTTTAAAATACTCATGGACAAAGACGAGAGGGGTCCAAAAGGGAGAGTGCTAAATTGGGGGAAGGCCAACTACACCAAAATTCGGCAGGAGCTGGGAAATGTAGATTGGGAGCAGCTGTTTGAAGGTAAATCCACATGTGATATGTGGGAGGCTTTTAAAGAGAGGTTGATTAGCGTGCAGGAGAGACATGTTCCTGTGAAAATGAGGGATAGAAATGGCAAGATTAGGGAACCATGGATGACAGGTGAAATTGTGAGACTAGCTAAGAGGAAAAAGGAAGCATACATAAGGTCTAGGCGGCTGATGAAAGACGAAGCTTTGAAAGAATATCGGGAATGTAGGACCAATCTGAAACGAGGAATTAGGAGGGCTAAAAGGGGTCATGAAATATCTTTAGCAAACAGGGTTAAAGAAAATCCCAAAGCCTTTTATTCATATATAAGGAGAAAGAGGGTAACTAGAGAAAGGATTGGCCCACTAAAGGACAAAGGAGGAATGTTATGCTTGGACTCAGAGAAAATGGGTGAGATTCTAAACGAGTACTTTGCATCGGTATTCACCGAGGAGAGGGACATGACGGATGTTGAGGTTAGGAACAGATGTTTGATTACTCTAGGTCAAGTCGGCATAAGGAGGGAGGAAGTGTTGGGTATTCTAAAGGGCATTAAGGTGGACAAGTCCCCAGGTCCGGATGGGATCTATCCCAGGTTACTGAGGGAAGCGAGAGAGGAAATAGCTGGGGCCTTAACAGATATCTTTGCAGCATCCTTAAACACGGGTGAGGTCCCGGAGGACTGGAGAATTGCTAATGTTGTCCCCTTGTTTAAGAAGGGTAGCAGGGATAATCCAGGTAATTATAGACCGGTGAGCCTGACGTCAGTGGTAGGGAAGCTGCTGGAGAAGATACTGAGGGATAGGATCTATTCCCATTTGGAAGAAAATGGGCTCATCAGTGATAGGCAACATGGTTTTGTGCAGGGAAGGTCATGTCTTACCAACTTAATAGAATTCTTTGAGGAAGTGACAAAGTTGATTGATGAGGGAAGGGCTGTCGATGTCATATACATGGACTTCAGTAAGGCGTTTGATAAAATTCCCCATGGCAGGCTGATGGAGAAAGTGAAGGCGCTTGGGGTCCAAGGTGTACTAGCTAGATGGATAAAGAACTGGCTGGGCAACAGGAGACAGAGAGTAGCAGTAGAAGGGAGTTTCTCAAAATGGAGACGTGTGACCAGTGGTGTTCCACAGGGATCCGTGCTGGGACCACTGTTGTTTGTGATATACATTAATGATTTGGAGGAAAGTATAGGTGGACTGATTAGCAAATTTGCAGACGACACTAAGATTGGTGGAGTAGCAGATAGTGAAGGGGACTGTCAGAGAATACAGCAGAATATAGATAGATTAGAGAGTTGGGCAGAGAAATGGCAGATGGAGTTCAATCAGGGCAAATGCGAGGTGATGCATTTTGGAAGATCCAATTCAAGAGTGAACTATACAGTAAATGGAAAAGTCCTGGGGAAAATTGATGTCCAGAGAGATTTGGGTGTTCAGGTCCACTGTTCCCTGAAGGTGGCAACGCAGGTAAATAGAGTGGTCAAGAAGGCATACGGCATGCTTTCCTTCATCGGACGGGGCATTGAGTACAAGAGTTGGCAGGTCATGTTACAGTTGTATAGGACTTTGGTTCGGCCACATTTGGAATACTGCGTACAGTTCTGGTCGCCACATTATCAAAAGGATGTGGATGCTTTGGAGAGGGTGCAGAGGAGGTTCACCAGGATGTTGCCTGGTATGGAGGGCGCTAGCTATGAAGAGAGGTTGAGCAGATTAGGATTATTTTCATTAGAAAGACGGAGGTTGAGGGGGGACCTGATTGAGGTGTACAAAATCATGAGAGGTATAGACAGGGTGGATAGCAAGAGGCTTTTTCCCAGAGTGGGGGTTTCAATTACTAGAGGACACGAGTTCTAAGTGAAAGGGGAAAAGTTTAGGGGGGATATGCGTGGAAAGTTCTTTACGCAGAGGGTGGTGGGCACCTGGAACGCATTGCCAGCGGAGGTGGTAGATGCGGGCACGATGGAGTCTTTTAAGATGTATCTAGACAGATACATGAATGGGCAGGAAGAAAAGATACAGAACCTTAGAAAATAGGCGACATGTTTAGAGAGAGGATCTGGATCGGCGCAGGCTTGGAGGGCCGAAGGGCCTGTTCCTGTGCTGTAATTTTCTTTGTTCTTTGTTCTTTGTTCTATCATCCTGAATGCTCTCGCTGATGCCGGATGCTACGGGAACTGTCACAGCCGGTCCCATGATGTGGAGAACCATCTCCTCCCTCAGGCTCAGGGGTGAAGGAATGTCTGCTCCTCGCTGGATCACTGCTGCTCCCTGTGATTATGGGCCACCTTGTCCAGTAAGAGGGAGGTCAAAATGCCAGTGATTGTGTTGCACTGTGTTTGTGTGATGTGCCTGCCATAGTTGAATAGCTGGAGGTATGTGGAGGCACTGAGAGGTGGGTGTGAATCTGGTATCAGTGGAATGTGTGGAGGGTGAGGTGGAGTATGTGATTGTGAGGTGTGAGCCCTGAGTGTTAGGGACTGCTGATGGGTGAGTGATGGGGGTGTGGTACATTGAGCAGTGGGAGAGGTTGGTGATGTTGGGGGTAGGAGATGCATTCGGAGATGAATTCACTGACATTGACCGCCAGTGTGAGCTCATTAAACGTCTTCTGGGTCTTCTGCCAGGTCGTCGGGGCCATGCTTCTTGCATTGACCTCCCTGATCACCTGCTCCCATTCCCTTCGGAGGGCGTTCCTTGAGGGTCTCCACCCCACCCCACAGAAGCATGGCCTCTCTCCTCCTGTCACCCACCATGACTAAGGCCTCCAGCACTACATTCGTGAGCCGCAGCGCCCTCTCTCTGTCCTAGTATCCCATTTACCTTGTCTACAATTGCAGCATTCACAGTCAGCAGCAGCAGGCTCCTGTGATTCAGTGCCACCTCCCTTTCGAGGGACAGACTACCTTTAAGAGCGGAATCCTGGCAAACATCTGCCAGACCCACACACAGTCAGGTCCCTCTTCAGCGTGCAGACAGACAGCAGCGCAGTCACCCTCAGGGACATGTAGAATTCGTGGAAATGTGGAGGCAGCAGGACGTTTGTATGTCACCTGTCAGAATAGGAACGGGTACGGGAAGATCATGACCCCTCTGCCCAAAAAGTGATGCAAACCCGATTTTCTTGCTCTTTCTATTTCCCTTTCCCTCTTTCACACTGTTTCTCTCTCTCTCTCTATCTTTCTCCCTCTCTCTTCACTCTCTGTCACTTGTTCATAGAATCAGAGATTGATGCAGCATAGAAGGAGGTTATTCGGCCCTTTGTCTCAGTGCTGTCTCTTTGAAACAGCTGTTTAATTCGTTCCTCTCCCCTCCTCTTTCCCCAGATTCCTGTTTATTTTCTTTTTCCTTTTCAAGTATTTGTTAAATTCCCTTTTGAAAGATATTATTGAATCTGCTTCCACCATGTTTTCAGGCAGTGAATTCCAGATCCCAACAACTTGCTGTGTAAGAAAAATCTTCGCATTTCACCTCTGGTTCTTTGTCAATTATCTTCAATCTGTGTCTTATTAACACTAAACTTTCATACACTGGGAACAGTTTCACATTAATTACCCTATCAAAACACTTCATGATTTTGAATTCTATTTGAAATCTCCCCTTACCTTTCACTGCTCTAAAGAGAACAATCTCAGCTTTTCCAATCTCTCCACGTAACTAAATTCCCAGATCCATGGTACCATTCTAGTAAATCAGCTCTGTATCTTCACTAAGTCCTTGACGTCCTTATCAAAGTGTGGTGATCAGAATTGGACACAATTCTCCAGCTGGGACCTTACCAATGATCTATAAAAATCAGCATTTCCTCCTGAATTTTATTACTCTGTGCTGTGTGTATAAAGCCAAGGACACGATATGTTACCTTCAAAGATCTGTGTGTGTAGACCCCCGTTCTCTCTAACCCTGCACCTACTTTATAATGGTACCATTTAGTTTATATTGTTCCTCCACATACTTCCTACCCAAATGTCTCACTTCACACTTCACTGAGTTAAATTACATCTGCCATGTTCCTGCCCATTTTACCAGTCAGTCTCTGTCTTCCTGAAGTCTGTTACTCTCCTTCACACTGCTTATTAACATTTGTGAGTTTCGTGCCATCTCAAAACTTTGACATTATCCCCTCTGTACACAAGCCCATTGCTTTAACATACAGCAACAGTGATCCCAACAGTGACCCTGGGGAACCCCACTGTGCTTCCCTCCAGACTGAAGAACAACCATTCTCCACTACTCTCTGCTTTCTGTCACATAACTAATTTCCTGCAGGCTGCCATTGTAAATTTTTAAAAAACTTCCATTTATGTAGCGCCTTCATGACCACTGCATGTCCCAAAGCGATTTACAATCAGTGAGTGCTTATTAAACCCTAGTCACTATTGTAATGTAGGAAAGATGGCAGAAGATTTCCGCACAGCAAGATCCCACAAGCAGCAATGTGATAATGATCAGATCTTTAACATCCACCTGGGAGGGCAGATGTTGGTTTAATGTTTCATTCGATAGACGGCACATCTCACAGTGCAACACTCCCTCAGTCATGTCACTGCAGTGTCAGCATTGATTCTTGTGATCAAGTCCTGCAGTGACACTTGATCCGAGAAGCTTGTGACTGAAAGGGGAGAGAGCGACAAACTGAGCCACTGCTGACATTGGTCCTTTAATCCCATGTGTTTCTAATTTGGTAACACGGCTGTTATGTGGTACTTTATCAAACGCCTGTTTAAAGGATAGGAATATTAGGAAAGTAGAGGCAAGAACAATCATAGAAACATAGAATAACATTGCACTGAAGAAGGCCATTCGGTCCAACATGTCAGTGCTGGCCCTTTTGAAGATCTTCCAGTTAGTCCCACACACTGGCTCTTTTTTCAATTCATTCATGGGATTTGGGCCTCATTGGCTTGGCCAGCATTTATTGCCCTTGTTGCCCTTGAGAAGGTGGTGGTGAGCTGCCTTCTTCAACCGCTACAATCCATTTGGAGTAGGTGGACCCACAGTGCTGTTCGGAAGGGATTTTGACACAGCGACAGTGAAGGAAGGGCGATATCGTTCCAATTCAGGACGGTGTGTGACTTGAAAGGGAACTTGAAGGTGGTGATGTTCCCATGTATTTCCTGCCCTTCTCCTTCTAGTTGGTAGTGGTCGCGGGTTTGGAAGGTGCTGTCTAAGGAGCCTTGGTGCATTGCTGCAGTACATCTTGTAGATGGTACACACTGCTGCAACTGTGCGTCGATGGTGAAGGGAGTGAATGTTTGTAGATGGGGTGGCAATCAAGCGGGCTGCTTTGTCCTGGATGGTGTCGAGCTCCTTGAGTGTTGTTGGAGCTGCACCCATTCAGGCGAGTGGACAGTATTCCACCACACCCCTGACTTGTGCCTTGTAGATGGTGGACAGGCTTTGGAGAATCAGGAGGTGAGTTACTCGCCTCAGGATTCCTAGCCTCTGACATGCTCTTGTAGCCACGGTATTTATATGGCTACTCCAGTTCAGTTTCTGGTCAATGGTAGCCCCTAGGATGTTGATCGTGGGGGATGTAGCGATGGTAATGCCATTGAATATCAAGGGGAGATGGTTAGATTCTCTCTTGTTGGAGATGGTCATTGCCTGGCACTTGTGTGGCACGAATGTTACTTGCCACTTATCTGCCCAAGCCTGGATATTGCCCAGATCTTGCTGAATTTCTGCACGGACTGCTTCAGTATCTGAGGAGTCAGGAATGGTGCTGAACATTGTGCAATCATCAGCGAACATCCCCACTTCTGACCTTATTATTGAAGGTAGGTCATTGATGAAGCAGCAGAAGATGATTGGGTCCAGGACACTACCCTGAGGAACTCCTGCAGTAATGTCCTGGAGCTCAGATGATTGACCTCCATAAACCACAACCATCCTCCTTTGCACTAGGTATGACTCCAGCCAGCTGAGGGTTTGAGATAATGAGGTAATGAGATCAGGAGCTGAGTGGCTGTAGCGGAACCTAAACTGAGCGTCACTGAGCAGGTTATTGCTAAGCAAGTGCTGTTTGATAGCACTGTCGGTGACACCTTCCATCACTTTACTGATGATTGAGAGTAGGCTGATGGGGCGGTAATTGGCCGGGTTGGACTTGTCCTGCTTTTTGTCTACAGGACATACCTGGGCAATTTTCCACATTGCCAGGTTGATGCCAGTGTTGTAGCTGTACTGGAACAGCTTGGCTTGGGGCGCGGCACTTTCTGGAGCACAGGTCTTCAGTGCTATTTCCGGAATATTGGCAGGGCCCATAGCCTATGCAGGATCCAGTGCCTTCAGTCGTTTCTTGATATCACGGGGAGTGAATCGAACCCTGAGAAACAGTACTGTATACTCCCCTCCACTTCCAGTCTGAACAATGACTGTTCACCACTTCTCTCTGCTTTCTGTCCCTGAGTCACTGTCATATCCACACCATCACTGTCACATTAATCCATGTCTTCCATTTCTGATAACAAGTCTATGAAATGTTATTTGTTCACAGGTCTTTTGAAATTCTATATAAATAAATGGATATACACGAGTAGGGGCGGAACATGTTGGTATGGTTCTTCATGAATACTTTGTATCATCCTTCACAAAAGGGGGGGACGATGCAGATATTGTGTTTAAGGAGGAGGAGTGTGAATTATTGGATGTGATATACATAGGGAGAGAGGAAGTATTAATGGGATTAGCATCCTTGAAAGTTGATCCATCACCATGGCTGGTTGAAATGTAACCTAGGCTGTCAAAAGAGGTGAGAGTGGAAATAGCAGAGGGTCTGACCATCATTTTCCTGTCATCACTGGATACAGGTGGAGTGCCAGAGGATTGGTGAATCGTTAACATTGTACCTATTTAAAAAAGGAGCAAAGGATAGACCAAATAATTGCAGGCCAGTCAGTCTAACCTCAGTAGTGGGCACATTATTGGAATCTATTCTAAAAGACAGGATAAAGTGTCAAGTAGAACAGCACAGGTTAATCACGGATAGTGAGCTTGGTTTTGATAAGGGAAGATATTGTTTGACCAAATTGATTGAATTTTTTGAAGAAGTAGCAAGGGTGATAGATGAGGGTAGTGCAGTTGATATGGTCTACATGGATTTTGACAAAGCCTTTGTCAAGTTCCCATGTGGCGTACCAGTTAAAAAAATAAAATCCCATGGAATCCAGGGAAAATCAGCAAGTTGGATGCAAAATTGGCTCAGTGATAGGAAACAAAGGGTGATTGTTGAAGGGTGTTTCACTGACTTGAGGCCTGTTTCCAGTGGCGTTCCACAGGGCTCAGCACTGGGTCGCCTGCTTTTTTGTACTATATATTAACGATTTGAACGTAAATGTAGGGGGCATGATCAAGATGTGTGCAGATGGCACACAGATTGGTCATGCGGTCGATAGCGAGGAGGATAGCTGTCGGCTGCAGGAAGATATTGATGACAGAAAAGTGACAAATGGAATTCAACCTGGATAAGTGTAAGGTGATGCAATTGAGGAGGTCAAACAAGGCAAAGGGATAGACGATTAATAGGAAAATACTGAGAAGTGTAGAGGAAGTGAGGGACCTTGGAGTCAATGTCCACTGATCCCTGAAGGTAGCAGGTCAGGTCGATAAGGTGGTTAAGAAGGCATATGGAATCCTTTCCTTTATTAGCTGAGGTATAGAAAACAAGAGCAGGGAGGTTATGCTGGAACTGTATAAATCATTGGTTAGGTCACACCTGAGTACTGTGTGCAGTTTTGGTCACCTCATTACACAAAGGATGTAATTTCACTAGAGAGGGTATGGAGGAGATTTATGAGGATGTTGCCCGGACTGGAAAAATGCAGCTATCAAGAAAGATTAGATAGGCTGGGGTTGTTCTACTTGGAACAGAGGAGGTAAAGGGAGATCTGATTGAAATGGGCATAATTTTGTGGGGTCTGGATAGAGTGGAGGTGAAGTAGTCTATTCACCTTAGCAGAGGGATCAGTGACTAGAGGGCAGTGACTTAAAGTGATTGGCAGAAGGATTAGCGGGGAGTTGAGGAAAAACTTGTTCACCCAAAAATACAAAATTGGCTCAGTGGCAGGAAACAAAGGGTCATTGTTATAATAAAAGCAAAATACTGCAGATGCTGGAAATCTGAAGTAAAAACAAGAAATGCTGGAAATACTCAGCAGGTCTGGCAGCATATGTGGAGGGAGAAGCAGAGATGATGTTTCAGGTCAGTGAAGAAGGGTCAGTGACCTGTAACGCTAACTCTGCTTCTCTCTCCACAGATGCTGCCAGACCTGCTGAGTATTTCCAGCATTTCTTATTTTTATGAAAGTGTAATTGTTGAGGGGTATTTTACTGACCGGAGGACTGCTTCCATTGGCATTCCACAGGGTTCAGTCCTGGGTCCCCTGTTTTTAGTGAAGTTCTAGAACTTACTGCCTATAAGGATAGTTGAGGCAGAATACCTGCACTCATTCAAAAGGAGTCTGGATGTTCAACTCAAGTGCCATAATCTTCAGGGCTATGGATCAAATGCTGGAAGGTAGGATTAGAATAGGTGGATCATGTATCGGCCGGCACAGACACAATGGGCCAAGTGGTCTCTTCCTGTGTCTTAAACTTTTTATGATTATATTACATGAAACACGCTATCCTCAGTAACACTCACAGTTACATCCTTAACGAATTCGATCAAGATTATCAGAAATGATTTTCCATTAACCTATCCATGCTACTTGTCATTTATTAACCCATGTTTTTACAAGCAAGATATATTTTTGTGCTGGGTTATGACCTCTAGAATTTTGCAACCACCAACGTTAGACTGATAGTTACAGGGTTTATCCAACCTCTACTTTTTTAAACAGTGTAACATTTACAACCCTGCAGTCCTCTGGCATCACTCCCATATCCAAGGAGGATTGAAATATTCTGTCCAGTGCCTCTGTTATTTTCACCATTCCTTCCCTCAGTAACTATCATACATCCCATCCAGACTGGATAAATGTTCTACTTTACTGCGATACAAAATATGTTGGATTGAAAGGTGTTAACTGAACCTGTTTGTTCAGTGACTGTAATTAATGCCAGTCTCCATGGACCCTAATGGTGTCACTGGAGGGTTTCCCTCTTCTATTAAGAAGGGACTCCTTTCAATGTGTTATCCTATAGTGTCAGCGGGAGCATCAACCCCGGCACTAACAGAGATCAGCGGCTGCAGAGAGAGGGAGAGGATAGATCAGAATCTGAACAATAGATTGGAATGTTACAACAATGGGTCAGAATCTGAGAACAATAGATTGGAATGTTACAACAATGGACAGGAGTTTATCCAATTGGTTTGGCCTGGTTACTGCAGATTATTATTGGATAACATTAGAATGGCGGATCTTTTATGCTCTGAAGATGATTCAATTTATTTACTATCCCATCCTCGCTATTATTGGTGTCCCTGGTAAGTCTCTGTATCCAACTATTGGATTCATAAACCATATTTCACTGATTTAGTGTTCTTGTCATTTAAATCGTGAGAAGACTGAAACCATTATCTTCAGTTTCTGTCACAAACTCCATTCCCTGTCCATGATCTACATCCCCCTCGCTGGCCATTGTCTGAGTTGGAACCAGGAAGTTTACAACCTCTGGTATCTATTTAATGCTGAGCTGAGTTCATCCCCATATTCTCTCCATCCCCAACCCTGCCAATTGTTATGGTCAGGTGAGGAGGGGTCAAAGTCGCTCGGCTTTATTTGATCACATCAGTGTTTGTCCTTTATAAACGGTGAATATGCTTAACGTCTCAGTGAGTGTTTTACATTTTACCTTTCGTATGATGATGAAGGAATTGATTGGACAGGTTCTCTTGAGTTTAAACATGAAAGAGGTGAGTTTATTATACTTAACAATATAAACCCTATCTAAATAAAATCATTAAAATAAATAGAACACATTTATGCGCACACTCACACACGAATCACACAGAAATACATTACAGAGTGAGAAGTAAATGTGTGGTTGGATTGGAGTCCAGAATAAATATATTTTTTAAAACTCATTCTGTGAGGTTTGACCATTCCGTGGCCTTCCTGCAGAAGTTGTATCCTTGAAGTCTTTTTCTGGTCAATGTGCAGTTTGTGGCTGGTCCACATGGCTCTGGGAATTCTTTGAGGCACACTTGTAGGTGGCTTTCTTCCCCTGGTTACTCTGTCTGTAGCAATCTGTAGGCTTGGAGGGCCCATATTCGCATGTGGTTTTCAAAGTTGTGATGTTATGTGGAGAGGGAGATGGAGAGAAAGGGAGGGGTGTGGGGGGAACACAGCCCTCCTGCTTCAGCTCATTTTGAATCACTGACTTGTCTGTTTTTGTCCAGGGAAAACTCTCAGCTTTCGCAGGGATAGACAGTCTCCAGTCTGACTCAGTGTATTCGCTGGACTGTTACAATGAGATTCAAGGTTAGGACCTTCTATCTCCCCAGGGCTCAGGATACCAGTATTTACTCTTGGAGGAGTTTGCTCTTTCAAAGTCAATGTGTCAGGATGGCCTTGTATGCCGTGTTCATGAATATAATCTCAGGTAATTCAATCACTGGAGCAAGCCAATGATTTGGGTCCAGGCTCATCAGACATATCTCTCCTGTTGTAGGCTTTAGAATGTGAAAAGGTGTGTCAGATGCCAATTGCGGTGGCCATCTTGGCTGCCACTTTTTTCAAGGATAACGGCAGGATTTTATTTCTATTAAAGGTTTACTGTAAGTTTCCAAACTATGAATTAAATTTTATAATTTGGCATATTGTGTGATCTTGACACCGCCACAGCACACGTGGAAAAAATCTGATAACAAGAACATTTCATTGCAGGATTGTGGGAATAAAAAGAAGAAAGCACACATTCATTCTCAATAATCACTTCCCAAACTGACATATTAATCTTAGAATTACTGCAGCTGAGATTGTCTGTTAAAGTTGTACTGATTTAATGTTTTGGTGTTTTGTCTGGGATGGTTATGTGTCGGGTTCGACCCTGGACATTGCATCAGCGATTCCATTGTATCTTTTTTTCTCTCCTGCAATGAAGCTTAAACCATTCAGGTTCCTTCACCTTGATAATCTTTCTCCCTTAAACGGACAGTGTATAATAAATTGATATTTTAGACCCTGTGAGGTAGCTGAGATTTCCTCTGGGCCATTGTTCTTGCTGAGTTCGGCTTTAAAATTGGTGGGTTTGATTAGATTTGGGTTTGGGACCTGATCATTGGGTTCCTCAGTGCGTAGATCCACACTGACCTTACTTTTAGCTTTCTGGTGAGGTACACAAGTGCTGTTTACTTTAGGGTATTTTCCCTTCCCTTTTCCCCCTACTATGGGGACACTCATTTCTCTAACCAGCCCCATGTCCTCTGGGATTTTATGGCTCGCAGGTGGCTGTCCATCTTTCACTGCACTCTCCTGCGACACCTCGACTCGGTGACGCATCTCCCTCACTATTGGCTTGCCTTTTTGGGAACTTTCTTTTGTCATTGCATGTTTCTGTAAATGCTGTTAGCAGACTTTTTAGGTTGCCTCATTGACCTGCATTTAAGAAGGAGAGTGTGTGGTGTAATTTATCTAACATTTCAGGGTTGGCTAATCGGAGAGTAGGGGATTCCAGTTGGCAATCCTCCTGGCCCTCCTCTAACCTGTCCTCACTGTCCTTTTCAATCCTTCCCTCCTGACAGTCTGTCAGATCTATATTTGTCTGTCCCCTCCACAGCCTTTGTTTTTTGCCTTTGGTCTGGGGGGTCATTTAAATAATTTACCTGGCTGTTCCTTTTGCCACTCGATATGGAACTCTGGACTGGGATTTCAGGGATTCACCCTGCAGTGGGAATAGTAACAATACATGATCGCTGGGATGAAATGTTCTGACCTTGGAATTTTGCCTGATTACATTTTCATAGCTGCCTGGGAGGTCCTTAGGTGTTCCTGAGCCATTACACAGGCACTCATGAGCCGCTCCCAGAGCATGGAGATGTAGTCTAACATGGAGGACTCATCCCTGTGTCCCAAAAACTTCTCCTTGATTAGTTTAAGATGACCTCGTGTCCATAACGTAATTCAAAGAGACTAAAGCCAGTGGACTCACTGGATATGTTCCTGGTAACCAACAGGTGAAATGCCATCCCTTTGTCCCAGTCATGGGGTTACTCATAGCAGTATGGACTGATCATTGTCTTTAGGGTCTGGTGGTACTGCTCCAAAGCTCCTTGTGACTGTGGGTGGTAGGCTTTAGCTGGGTTATGTCTAGAATACCCATGACCTTTTCAAAAATACTGGACGTAAAATGTGTGCCCTGATCCATCTCAATCTCAGCAGGCAGCCCATAACGGGTTAGCTCCTCCACAACTACCTTGGCAGAGATAGTTCTTCGGGGGAATGGCTTCTGGGAATCGGGTCACCACATTCATAATGGTGAGAAGATACTGGTAGTCCCGTTTTGTTTTCAGCAGGTGTCCCACATAATCCACCAGCCGTCTGCTGAAGGGTTCCACAAATTCTGGTATGGGTATTAGGGTGAAGGTTTTATTGCAGGTTCGGGCTTCCCCACAACATGGCAGGTGTGACCAGTTGTACAGAACTCCTCCACATCTTTGTGGAGTTGTGGCCATGTCAAAATGCTGTCTTATGTGGGCTTTAAATTTTCATACATGAACATGTCCAGTCATTGGAAGTTCGTGGGCCATTGATATTTCTTTAAGGGACCTCAGCGACACCACTATCTGGTGAAGCACTGTCCACTCTTCATCCGCAGGTCTGTGAGGAGGTCTCAACTTCCTCATCAGCACTTCATTCTTTAAATAGTGGCACTCTGCAACTCCCTCTGCTTCAGTTTTGGTTTGGACGGTCTGTGCTATATTTTGACACTGGGTCGAGTTGTTGAGCCTCAACTAAGGAAGATCTGTTTAACACATCCTTTGTGTTCTCTACCTTCCCAAAGAAGTTTTCAGACAACCAGACAGTAGGGGCATCCATCTCCAGTGTCAGTTCAGCCACCTCTGATGGGGATTGTTTAGCCATGGGCCGAGTCACCACAGAATCAGGGAGAATGCCAGGGACCTTCTCCTGTAACTGCTCTGTGTCCCTGATCTCTTGTGGTCTCTCCAGAACCTTTGCGGAAGCTGCAACCTTTTCCCTGCCAGATCAATACCCAGGAGCAGGTCCCCATGGCTACTGGTCCTGAAAATAGGTCGCACTCCAAGTGCACCCAATATAAAGGTATGGACATATACTGTCTTCCAATACCATTCGCTAACACTCCTGCGTTCACTGCACTCCCCGAGAAAGGTCATGCCTTTTCCCAGCAGAAGGGACTGGTTGGCCCCTTTATCCCTGAGTATGACTAGGGCTTGCTTACCTCACTGAAGGGGTATGGGGTCACTTTTCCCTTGGATTCAAAATCCTAGTAACGCTCAAGGATTTTGTTACGTTTTCCCGCACTCTCTGTGGTAGTGTTACTGTGTCTGACTGTTACAGTTAAAGGCACAGCCTGACCTGCTGTGAATTCCATCAGGGCCCGTTTTCCTGCACTGATCTGGTGGACCCTGAGTAATCCTACAGGTTTTCCCCATCACTTCCAGCATTCAACTCGATGGTGACCTGCCTTACTGCAGTGGAAAGACACAGATCATTGGTCATTACTCCTGCTCTCAGTACCATCCTATTTGGCCTGAGCGTGGACCACTGGGTGTCCAGATTTTCCTCCTTGCCCGTGGCTGCTCAGGCTCTTATCACCCTCCCACCTTTTATTCCCGGGTCTTTGGGGTGACTAGTGAATGCATTCCCTTTGGGGTTAAGGCCTTGTGTACATGGAAAAAAATCTTCATCCAGAATTGCAACCTTCCTGGCTCTTCGAACCTTTTTTTCCTCTGTGTGGGTTTTAATGGGAGCGGGAGCGAGTTGTTGAACACCTCGAGAAGGATCACCGCTCTGAGGTTTACATATATGGGCTGTATCCCGATTTTCCGTATCTACTAGTCAGAGGCAAACATAAAAGCGGACTGTAAAATCTTCTATAGTTACGTAAAAAGGAAACATTTGGGTAAGACATGTATGTGTCTATTACAGGTAGAGTCAGGGGAATTTATAATGGGGAATCAAGAAATCGCAGAGAAGTTAAATGATCACTTTGTGTCTGTCTTCACTGAGAAAGATACAAGAAATCTCCCAGAATTAGAGATCCAAGGGATGAGGGGGAATGAGGAGGTGAAGCAAATTAATATTAGTAAGAAGTTTGTGTTGGAGAAATTAATGGGGTTGAAGGTTGATAAATCCTCAGGACCTGATATTCTAAGTTCCAGAATGTTGGCAGAGGTAGCTATGGAGACAGTGGGTTCATGGGTGATCACCTTCTGGAACGGTTCCAGCACATTGGAAGGTCGCAAATGTCACCCCACGATTCAAGAAGGGTGGGAGAGAGAAAATGGTAGAATCTATCATAAAGGATGTGATAAATGGATAATTGGATAATAATGATCTGATTGGACATAGTCAACATGGATTTATGAATGGGAAATCATGTTTGATGAACCTGTTGTAGTTTTTTGAGGATAGTAGTAACAGAATTGATAAAGTGGAGTCGGTGGATGTAGTATATTTGGATTTTCAGATGGATTTTTGATAAGGTCCCCCACAGGAGGTTGGTTAGTAAAATTAAAGCACATGGGATCGGACGTAATATACTGGCATGGATTAAGGATTGGTTAACAAGCATAAAACAGAGAGTAGGAATAAATGGGTTATTCTCACTTTGGCAGGCTATGGGGTAAGTAAAAAGGAAACATTTGGGTAAGTACTTGGGCCCCATCTGTTCACAATATGTATCATTTATTTAGATGTGGGGACCAGAGAAATATTCCCAAGTTTGCAGATGATACAAAAAGATGTGGGAATGTATGTGCTGTGAGGAAGGTGCAAAGTGGCTTCAAGGGCATTTGGACAGACTTCGTGGGAGGGCAAGAACGTGGCAGATGGAATATAATGTGGAAAATATGAGGTTATCCACTTTGGAAGGTGGAATAGATGTGCAGGGTATTTCTTGAATTGTAAGACATTAGAAAGTGTAGATGTGCAAAGGGATCTGGGTGTCCTTGTCAATAAGTCACTGAAAGCTGACATGCAGGGACAGCAAGCACTTAAGAAGGCTAATGGTATGTTAGCCTTTATCACAAGAGAATTTGAGTACAGGAGTGGTGAAGTTTTGCTTCAATTGTAAGCAACCTTGTGAGACCACACCTGGAGTACTGTGTGCAGCTTTGCTCCCTTTACTTTAGGAAGTATATTATTGCCATAGGGGGAGTGCAACGAAGATTCACTAGACTTGTTCCTGGGATGGCAGGACTGTCCTATGCAGAGATTGGGAAAACTGGGCCTGGATTCTCCAGAATTTTGAATTGAAAATGTGAATCTTTGGAATTCTCTACCCCAGAGGGCAATGGAAGCTCAGTCATTCAGTATGTTTGAAGCAGATATTGACAGATTTCTAAATACAAATGACAGAAAGGGATATGGGTATAGTGTTGTAAAAAGGAATTGAAATAGATGATAACCCGTGATCGTTTTGAATGGCGGGACAGACTAGATGGGCTGAATGGCCTACTCTTGCTCCTATGTTCCGAAGCTGCTTAACTCTTTCAAACTGGAGGCAAGTTCGCTCAGGCTACTTTCGTAGTGTTCCGAATTTTTGTTAGTACGCTTCTGATACTATCTCATATGCACCCTGGATAACACTTTTATTCATTTCATAATCTGATGAACTTTCATCGGGTAACAGTGAATAAACCTCATGGGCTTTTCCTGTTACTTTGCTTTATAAAAACAGTGTCCAGTTCTCTGCCGCCATTTCAGCTGCTTTGCAAGTTTTTCAAAAGTGATGAAAAATTCTGCCACATCCTCCTCATTGAACTTTAGAATGAACTGGGGTAACTTTAAGAACTCAGCACATGGTCCTGAGCTATGGGCAGCTCCCTCACTAGCTGTGCCTTCACTGGGTGTACTGGGTCTTCCTCTAGTTGATTGAGCCGCCTTAACTCCCTTTCCTCCTTCTCCTTCTGGAACACTCTTACTTTTTCCCTTTCTTGACACTCACTCTGCTCTTTCTCGTTCTCTCTGGATTTCCAATTCTAGTCTCTTCTGTTCTAGCTTTACCTTAGCTAACATTATTCTATTTGTTAGTGATTCTAACTCTTTCTGAGTCTTCAGCTTCAAGTGAAAAATGATTGGCCACAGGTCTTAAAACTTCGGGTTTCCTAGCTTTTGGACGGAGAGTAATCCCGAACTACACAGCTACATTACTCAACTTTTCAACAGAGAGCGATTTTAACCTGTACCGAGTTACTTCACTCTGTATGTAACTCTTTTATGCCAATGTAACTCCTTTATTCAGACATCGAGGGAGACAGAAGGCAGGACAAATTATGAGGCGCATAGTTAGAGTAGAGAAGAAGAAAGTTTTCCCTTAGCACAGGTGTCAGTAACCGGGGGCCATTGATTTAAGATAAGGGGCAAGTGGTTTAGAGGAGATTTGAGGAAAAAAATAATTTCACTCGGATTGCGGCTAGAATCTGGAACACACTACCTGAAAAGATGGTAGAGGCAAGAACCCTCACAACATTTAAGAAGTATTTAGATGAGCACTTGAAATGCCATAGCATACAAGGTTACAGGCCAAGTGCTGTAAAAGGGGATTAGAATGGACAGGCTTGATGGCTGGCACAGACAGAGTGGGGCGAAGGGACTGTTTCTGTGCTGTAAAACTCTGTGCATCTGTAATACTTCCAATTTCTCATTTGTTGTTGCGTTATGATCACGAGAACCGCCAGATTTCTGTTACAGCCAGGTGAGGAGGGGTCCCAGGCTCTCCTCTTGTCCTATCTTTTATTTCACTGCAGCGGGGCTTAATCCTTTTTAGCAGTGGACATGCTGACCACCTCAGTGAGCCTTTTACCTTTCACCTTTGTTGTGATCGTGAAAGAACCAATCAGACAGGTTTTCTTGAGTTTAATCAAGAGGTTCCAGAAGCTGGCCGAGCGCGTCTACTCTGAGGCACAATGTGGCTTTCGTGCAGAGAGATCGACCGTAGACATGCTGTTCTCCCTTCGTCAGATACAGGAGAAATGCCGTGAACAACAGATGCCCCTCTGCATTGCTTTCATTGATCTCACCAAAGCCTTTGACCTCGTCAGCAGACGTGGTCTCTTCAGACTACTAGAAAAGATTGGATGCCCACCAAAGCTACTAAGTATCATCACCTCATTCCACGACAATATGAAAGGCACAATTCAACATGGTGTCTCCTCATCAGAGACCTTTCCTATCCTGAGTGGCGTGAAACAGGGCTGTATTCTCGCACCCACATTTTTTGGGTTTTTCTTCTCCCTGCTGCTTTCACATGCGTTCAAGTCCTCTGAAGAAGGAATTTTCCTCCACACAAGATCAGGGGCAGGTTGTTCAACCTTGCCCGTCTAAGAGCGAAGTCCAAAGTACGGAAAGTCCTCATCAGGGTACTCCTCTTTGCTGACGATGCTGCTTTAAAATCTCACACTGAAGAGTGCCTGCAGAGTCTCATCGACAGGTTTGCGGCTGCATGCAATGAATTTGGCCGAACCATCAGCCTCAAGAAAACGAACATCATTGGGCAGGTCGTCAGAAATGCTCCATCCATCAATATTAGCGACCACGCTCTGGAAGTGGTTCAAGGGTTCACCTACCTAGGCTCAACTATCACCAGTAACCTGTCTCTAGATGCAGAAATCAACAAGCGCATGGGAAAGGCTTCCACTGCTATGTCCAGACTGGCCAAGAGAGTGTGGGAAAATGGCGCACTGACACGGAACACAAAAGTCCGAGTGTATCAGGCCTGTGTCCTCAGTGCCTTGCTCGATGGCAGCGAGGCTTGGAGAACGTATGTCAGCCAAGAGCGACGTCCCAATTCATTCCACCTTCACTGCCTCCGGAGAATCCTTGGCATCAGGAGACAGGACAGGTATCTCCAACACAGAAGTCCTCGAGGCGGCCAACATCCCCAGCTTATACACACTACTGAGTCAGCGGCGCTTGAGATAGCTTGGCCATGTGAGCTGCATGACAAATGGCAGGATCCCCAAAGACACATTGTGCAGCGAGCTCGCCACTGGTATCAGACCCATCGGCCGTCCATGTCTCCGCTTTAAAGACGTCTGCAAACGCGATATGAAATCCTGTGACATTGATCACAAGTCGTGGGAGTCAGTTTCCAGCGTTCGCCAGAGCTGGCGGGCAGCCATAAAGGCACGGCTAAAGTGTGGCGAGTCGAAGAAACTTAGCAGTTGGCAGGAAAAAATACAGAGGTGCAAGGGAAGAGCCAACTGTATAACAGCCCCGACAATCAAATTTTCCTGCAGCACCTGTGGAAGAGCCTGTCACTCTAGAATTGGCCTTTTTAGCCTCTCCAGGCGCTGCTCCACACACCACTGACCACCTCCAGTCTCTCGAGATAAGGAGGCAAAAGAAGAAGAATCAAGAGGTGAGTTTATTATACTTAAAAATCTAAACTGAATCTAAATAAAATAATAAACATGCACACACACACACACACAGACACACACACAGACAAACAAATCACACAGAAATAAATTATAGAGTGAGAACTAAATTTCTATTCGGATTAGAGTCCAGAATAAATTAAAAATAAACAAAATCTGTGAGATTGGGTAATTCTGTGGTCTGTCCCTTTGCTTCCCTTATTTATAAGTGTCATGTCATCTGCAAGGGTTTAAATTATGTTGTCTACATATAAGTTTATGTCACTTGTATATTTATCTATATGTCAGGAAGAGCACTGGTTTTAATACTGACCCCTGAGAAACAGCACTGTATACTCCCCCTCCCCCAGTCTGAACAATGTATTTTCACCACTTCTCTCTGCTTTCTGTCCCTGAGTCAGTGTCATATCCGCACTATCACATTAATCCATATGTTACATTTTTCATAACAAGTCGATGAAATGTCATTTGATCACAGGCCTTTTGATAGTCCAGATACATAACAGGAAACACGATATCCTCATCAACACTCACAGTTCGGTCATCAACAAACTTGATCAAGATTATCAGACTTGATTTTCCATTAACCTATCCGTACTGTTTGTCATTTAATATCACATGTTATTCCTAGAATGATATATGTTTGTACTGGGTCACGGCCTCTAGAAATTTCCAACCACCGACTTTAGACTGACTGGTCAGTCGTTATAGGATTTATCTAATGTCTCCTTATTTAAACAGCTTGTAACATTTACAACCCTCCAGTCCTTTGACATCACTCCCAGATCCAAAGAGGATTGAAAGCTTCTGGCCATTGCCTCTGCTATTTCCACATTCCTTCCCTCAACAAACCTCATATATCCCATCTGGACTGGGTAAATCTTCGACACTATTGTGGTGTAAAAAGTGTTGGATTGAAAGGTGTTAACTGAACCTGTTTGTTCATTAACTGTAATTAACGTCAGTCCTCAAGGACCCTAATTGTGTCACTGGAGGGTTTTCCTCTTCAATTAAGAAGGGACTCCTTTCAATGTGCTGGCTCATAGTGTCAGTGGGAGCATCACCCCCAGCACTAACAGAGATCAGTGGCTCCAGAGAGCGAGAGAGGAGAGATCAGAATCTGAGAACAATAGATTGGAATATTACAGTAATGGGTCAGAATCTGAGAACAATAGATTGGAATGTTACAACAGTGGGTCAGAATCTGAGAACTATAGATTGGAATGTTACAACAGTGGGTCAGAATCTGAGGACAGTCGATTGGAATGTTAAAACAATGGACAGCAGGAGTTTCTCCTATTGGTTTAGCCTCATTACTGCGGATTATTTTTGGATAACATTAGATTTTCGGATCTGTTATGCTCTGAAGATGATTCAAACGATTTACTATCCCATCCTCGCTATTATTGGTGTCCCTGGTAAGTCACTGTATCCAACTATTAGATCTATAAATCATATTTCACTGATTTAGTGTTCTTGTCATGTAAATCTTGGGAAGACTTAAAGCCACAGTCTTCAGTCTCTATCTCACATTCCACTCTGCATCCACTTTCCGCATTCCCCTCCCTACCCAATGTCTGAGGCTGAAACAGAAGGTTGGAACCTCTATATTTCTACCTGAGCTGAGTTCATTGCCATATTCCGCCTATTAACAACCCTACCTATTAAAACCTCTGTAATATCACCCATCACCACCTCTGCCCATCTGCTAATAATCCCTCATCTGTGCCGTTGTTAAATCCACACTTAACTATTCCAATTCTATCATGATCACCCTCCCAGTTATCAACCTCCATAAACCACAGCCCATCCTGGTCTCTGCTGCCTGCATACTAATTCACACCAAATCCCGATCACCCATTACCCCTGTGCTCACTGATCTACATTGGCTCCTGGTCTGGCAGCACCTTAATTTTAATATTCTCTTCTTGTGTTTGAATCCCTCCATGGCCTCACCCCTCCAATTAGTCCCATTTCCCTTCCATGTCACATATTCTTGTAAATCTTATGCCTTCAAGTCTTTTTCCAATTCCCTTTCAGAAGTGAGCTGTTTTCACTCCATATCTTCCCCTGCTGTGATTTTCACTCTATGACGGCACTGGTGCCAACGGTATGGAAACCTGGATCTGTAAAATGATGTGAACTGAACTGCCGGCCACATCGAGTGTGGCCTGCACAGTGCCCCATGCTGGGCAGGGAACTAGCCTGGGTATACTGTGCATGTGCTGTCAGTGTGAGGAAGGGTTTGAGTTGATGTCAATCTGCCATTCCGACAGCTTTGATGTATGTCTTTGAAACATTGTCTTTGCATGTCCACTGACTGCCTGTGTCAGTCACTCTCAGCTGAACATACATTCAGCAGCACGACGGACCCCCTCTGGTGTTATTTAAAAGGATCAGGCATCCAACTTAAAGGTGAGGGTTTTTTGACTTACTTCTGCTATTGTAAAGTTGGTGGAGGTTCTGTGGATGTGTTGTGAGCTGCTGCAGACATTCAGGGAGGGCAGAGGATTTGGTGAACCAGCTCTGGACGAGGTATGGGGACTGTAGTTACAGTGTCTCTGGGTCTGAAACATGTCCAACTAATGGAGCAGAGGCTGCAGAGAGAGGAGTCTCTGTAAAGAGGGAGGAGGAGGGGGCTGTGTCCTTCCAACCCGGTTTTCCCAAGAGCATTTTTCCTACCTACACCTAATCCAGGAGCAGTGTGTGAGGTGACTCTGATTCAATAAGGATGCGGTCACAGAGCTGTGTCACCTCCTGTAACACGACCTGGAGCCTCACACCAGGGTGAGGATGGAGCTATCGGTGGCTGTTAAAGTCACAGTTTCATTGATCTTCACTGCATCCAGATCTTTCCCCAGGCAGGAGTGGGCGGCATATCCAACATAGCCACAGAGAGTCATAGAGTCATTTACGACACAGGAGGAGACCAGTCGGATTCTCCATGTGTCTCTATGTGTAACAATCCAGTCGGTCCCATTCCCCCACTCAATCCGCGTATCCCTGCAAGTTCATTTCCTTCAGGTGCCCATCCAATTTCCTTTTGAAATCATTGATTGTCTTGGCTTCCATCACCCTCATGGGCAGTGAGTTCCAGCTCATTACCATCCACTGTGTAAAAAAAGTTCTTCCTCATATTCCCCCTGCATCCCTTACCCAAAATCTTTCATCTGTGTCCCCTATTCCGTGTTTCATCAGTTAATGGGAACAGTTTTTCCTTGTCTATCTTATCTAAGCCTATCATAATCTTGTACACTTCTTTCAAATCTCTCTCAATCTCCTTTACTCCAGGGACAGCAACTCCATCTTCTCCAAACTAACCTTGTAACTAAAACACCCCAATCCCTGGAAGCATTCTTGTATTCTAGTAGAATCATATAAAGTTAAGGCACAGAAATCGGCCACTTGGCCCATCTTGTCTGCGCCAGCCAGAAAACGATCCACCTATTCTAATCCCACCTTCCAGCATTTGGTGCGTAGAGCTGCAGATTACAGCACTTCAGGTGCATATCCAGACTATTTTTGAATGAGTTGAGGGTTTCTGCCTCAACTATCCTTTCAGGTAGTGAATTGCAGACCCCCACCACTCTCATCTCCCCTCTGATCTTTCTACCAATCACTTTAACTCTATTCCCCCTCTTCGATGTTATGGTGAATAGAGTCTTCACCTCCTCTCTATCCAGGCCCGTTATAATTTTGTACATTTCAATCAGATCACCCCTCAGCCTTCTCTGTTCCAAGGAGAACAACCCCTGTCTATCCAATCTTTCTTCATAGCTGCATTTTTCTATTCCTGGCAACATCCTCGTAAATCTCCTCTGTTCCCTCTCTAGTGCAATTATATCCTTTCTGTACTGAGGAGACCAGAGCTGTACACAGCACTCAAGTTGTGGCCTAATCAATGAGTTATACAGTTCCAGCATAACCTCCCTGTTCTTGTATTCTGTACCTGGGCTAATAAAGGAAAGGATTCCATATGCCTTCCTAACCACCTTATCGATCTCTGCTGCTACTTTCAGGGATGTGTGGACATTCAATCCAAGGTCCCTCACTTTCTCTACTTCTCAGTATTTTGACATTATTCCTGTATTCCTTGTTTGACCTCCACAAATGCATCACCTCATATTTCTCCAAGTTGAATTCCATTTGCCACGTTTCTGCCCATCTGACCAGGCCATCAATATATTTCTGCAGTCTACAGCTATCCTCCTCGCTATCTACCACACGGCCAATCTTCGTGTCGTCTGCAAGCATCTTGATCATGCCCCCTACATTTACGTCCAAATCGTTAACTTTCACCACAAAAAGCAGGGGACCCAGTACTGAGTCCTGTGGAACGCCACTGGAAACAGCCTTCCAGTCTCTAAAACAGCCGTCAACAATTACCCTTTCTTTCCTGCCACTGAGCCAATCTTGTATCCACCTTGCTGCATTTCCCTGGATCCCATGGGATTTTATTTTTTGAACCAGTCTGCCATGTAGGACCTTGTCAAAAGCCTTGCTAACATCCAAGTAGACCACATCAACTGCACTACCCTCATTTATCTTCCTTGTTGCTTCTTCAAAACCTTCGATCAATTATTTGAAACAATATCTTCCCTTAACAAATCCATACTGACTATCCTAAATTAAGTAGAGGTGGTGAGTACAGAAGAAGGCAAGTTATGCCGAACCTTTATAAAGCTCTGGTTAGGCCCCAACTGTAGTACTGCATCCAGTTCCATTCACCATAGTTTCGGAAGGATGTGAGGGTCCTTGACAGGGTGTAAAGGAGATTTACCAGAATGGTTCCAGAGATGGAGGATTTTAGCGACAAAGTTAGTTTGGAAAAGCTGGGATTGTTTTTCTTTGAGTAAAGGAGATTGAGGGGAGATTTGATAGAGGTATACAAGATGATGTCATGTTTGGATAAGGTAGACAGGAAAAGATGTTCCCATTAGTTAATGGTACAAGGACGAGAGTTAAGGTTGTGGCAAGAGATACAGGGGGATGTGAGGAACAACTTTTTTACAGAGCGAGTGGGCATGGCCTGGAAATCACTGCCTACGAGGGTGGTGGAAGCGGAGATGGTGAATGATTTCAAAAGGATATTGGATGAACACTTGAGGGAAATCGACTTGCAGGTATATGGAGACAGAGCTGGGGAATGAGACTGACTGGATTTATCTACAAAGCTGGCATGGACTCGAAATGACTATGACTCTCTGACAGGGGATTACTATTACTATTGCTTTCCTACACTTGGAAAATTTATAATGGACTGGACAGTATCACCCTGTTGAACCCCGTGATGTAAGTGAAATGTTTGATGTCCCAGAACGTGGTTAACAAATGTCCTTCACAAACAGAGTAAATCAGTTCAGTCCCACTCACCATTCTGGATCATTCACAATGGGGAGTAGTTTCTCCTGGTTTTCTCTACATAGGACAGCAGCCAGGCTTTTCACAGTGTCCCCTACCTCCATGTGGAAAGTCTTGTCAGGGTTAGGTGAGATCAGACACGTTACCGAGGCGACAGCTTTCTTCAGTTGTGTTGCTGCTTCTGTGCTCTCTTCAGTCCAACCGGGTTAAAACTGGTCATCATCACCATTAGGTAGTTCATAAAGAGGAGTCACAGTCTCTGCAAATCGAGGGATGAGGGTCCGCTGATACCCCACCCGCCTGAGAATAGGACATAGGGCAGTCTTTGAGGTGGACAGGGGTAGACACTGGATGAGGGTCTGCTGATACCCCACCAGTCTGAGGATAGGACACAGAGCAGTCTTTGAGGTCGACAGTGGTAGACACTGGATGGGGGTCCACTGATACCCCACCAGCTTGAGGATAGGACACAGGGCAGTCTTTGAGGTGGACAGCGGTAGACACTGGATGGGGGACCACTGATACCCCACCAGCTTGAGGATAGGACACAGGGCAGTCTTTGAGGTGGACAGCGGTAGACACTGGATGGGGGACCACTGATACCCCACCAGCCTGAGGATAGGACACAGGGCAGTCTTTGTGGTGGACAGGGGTAGACACTGTATGAGGGTCCACTGAAACACCACCAGTCTGAGGATAGGACACAGAGCAGTCTTTGTGGTGGACAGGGGTAGACACTGTATGAGGGTCCACTGAAACACCACCAGCCTGAGGATAGGACACAGGGCAGTCTTTGTGGTGGACAGGGGTAGACACTGTATGAGGGTCCACTGAAACACCACCAGCCTGAGGATAGGACACAGGGCAGTCTTTGTGGTGGACAGGGGTAGACACTGTATGAGGGTCCACTGATACCCCACCAGCTTGAGGATAGGACACAGGGCAGTCTTTGTGGTGGACAGGGTAGACATTGTATGAGGGTCCACTGAAACACCACCAGTCTGAGGATAGGACACAGAGCAGTCTTTGTGGTGGACAGGGGTAGACACTGTATGAGGGTCTACTGATACCCCACCAGCCTGAGGATAGGACACAGGGCAGTCTTTGTGGTGGACAGGGTAGACATTGTATGAGGGTCCACTGAAACACCACCAGTCTGAGGATAGGACACAGAGCAGTCTTTGTGGTGGACAGGGGTAGACACTGTATGAGGGTCTACTGATACCCCACCAGCCTGAGGATAGGACACAGGGCAGTCTTTGAGGTGGACAGTGGTAGACACTGTCTGAGGGTCCACTGAAACCCCACCAGCCTGAGGATAGGACACAGGGCAGTCTTTGAGGTGGACAGGGTAGAAACTGTATGAGGGTCCACTGATACCCCACCAGCTTGAGGATAGGACACAGGGCAGTCTTTGAGGTGGACAGGGGTAGACACTGGATGAGGGTCCACTGATACCCCACCAGCCTGAGGATAGGACACAGGGCAGTCTTTGAGGTGGACAGGGGTGGACACTGGATGAGGGTCCACTGATACCCCACCAGCTTGAGGATAGGACACAGTGCAGTCTTTGTGGTGGACAGGGTAGACACTGTATGAGGGTCCACTGAAACACCACCAGCCTGAGGATAGGACACAGTGCAGCCTTTGTGGTGGACAGGGTAGACACTGTATGAGGGTCCACTGAAACACCACCAGTCTGAGGATAGGACACAGAGCAGTCTTTGTGGTGGACAGGGGTAGACACTGTATGAGGGTCCACTGAAACACCACCAGTCTGAGGATAGGACACAGAGCAGTCTTTGTGGTGGACAGGGGTAGACACTGTATGAGGGTCCACTGATACCCCACCAGCTTGAGGATAGGACACAGGGCAGTCTTTGAGGTGGACAGGGGTAGACACTGGATGAGGGTGCACTGATACCCCACCAGCCTGAGGATAGGACATAGGGCAGTCTTTGAGGTGGACAGGAGTAGACACTGGATGAGGGTCCACTGATACTCCACCAGTCTGAGGATAGGACACAGAGCAGTCTTTGTGGTGGACAGGGGTAGACACTGTATGAGGGTCCACTGATACCCCACCAGCCTGAGGATAGGACACAGGGCAGTCTTTGAGGTGGACAGTGGTAGACACTGTATGAGGGTCCACTGATACCCCACCAGCCTGAGGATAGGACACAGGGCAGTCTTTGAGGTGGACAGGGGTAGACACTGGATGAGGGTCCACTGATACCCCACCAGCCTGAGGATAGGACATAGGGCAGTCTTTGAGGTGGACAGGGGTAGACACTGGATGAGGGACGGCTGAAACACCACCAGCCTGAGTATAGGACACAGGGCAGTCTTTGTGGTGGACAGGGTAGACACTGGATGAGGGTCCACTGATACCCCACCAGCCTGAGGATAGGACATAGGGCAGTCTTTGAGGTGGACAGGGGTAGACACTGGATGAGGGACGGCTGAAACACCACCAGCCTGAGTATAGGACACAGGGCAGTCTTTGAGGTGGACAGGGGTAGACACTGGATGAGGGTCCGCTGAAACACCACCAGTCTGAGGATAGGACATAGGGCAGTCTTTGTGGTGGACAGGGGTAGACACTGTATGAGGGTCCACTGATACCCCACCAGCCTGAGGATAGGACACAGGGCAGTCTTTGTGATGGACAGGGGTAGACACTGTATGAGCGTCCGCTGAAACACCACCAGCTTGAGGATAGGACACAGGGCAGTCTTTGTGGTGGACAGGGGTAGACACTGTATGAGGGTCCACTGAAACACCACCAGCCTGAGGATAGGACACAGGGCAGTCTTTGAGGTGGACAGGGGTAGACGCTGGATGGCCTCGACCTGATGTTGGTCTGGGCTGATGCTGAATGATCCAATCTGGACACCTAGAAACGTGACACGATCTTGCACCAGCTGGGCCTTACGTGGATGGTCTTTTAGACTAGCTCCCAAAGTAGCTGCAGAAGTTCCAGTAAAAGGTTTAAATGTGTGGACACGGTCTGTGGGAATGAGGAGGCGATCATCAATTTATTTCAGCAAGCAGGAAGACTGTGAAAAGCTCATAAGGTCCCCGGCCATATGTTTGTGTAAAATAGTGCGGTTATTGTGGAATCCCTTGTAACAGACATATCCAGGGGTATCTTTGGACCTCAGAAGTGAATGTGAATTTAAATTGTTTCTCTAGTTTTACTGAGATACTCCAATAACCATTAGAGATATCCATGGTGCTGAAGACAGTCCTGCCGCTGAGAATCCAGGTGAGTAGGGTGGGTGTCTATCAGACAACAGGGTTCACACAGGGGTGACTGTGTTGAGTTTGTGATGGTCAACAGTCAGTCTACAGCTACCATCCCGTTTTCTAACTGGCCAAATGGGGCAGTTAGTTAGTAGTGAATGTGTCTTTGTGAACTACACCCTGGTATAACAATGACCTGATAGTGTCTGGAATATATGATATAATCTCAGCTCGGTATGAATACTGCTTCATGGATCATGCAATGGTCAGTTAATTTCTTCAGGTCTCCTCATGTTTCCACAGTCATCTTTATGGGTTGTGAATACACTCAGCACCGATCGAGAATCGCCTGTACCTCAGGGTCATCAGAGGTGTCTGGTACCCACTCCTCTGATATTTTAATCATGAATATTGAAGGTGCAATGGACACCAGAGTAGGGCATGTTTTAATGTTCCATAATATACAAATATAGGGATAATCAATTACTGCTGATAACCTTTGAGCACATTACTGCCCAGTAGTCCCTGTCCATTATACAGGATCATATAAAAGGGAGTCAGGACTTTGAAATGAACTCTGTTCCCTCTCCTACACCACTGTAAGATCTGATCAAGGGTCACAGATTAACCAAAAGGAGGTCGAAGGGTCACAAGCAGTTTATTGCAGGGAAACTATTGGAAAATATTCAGAGGGACCGGATTAATCTCCACGTGGAGAGGCAGTTATTAATCAGGGATTGTCAGTATGGCTTTGTCAGGGGGAGATCGTGTCTAACTAACTTGATTGAATTTTTTCGAGGCATTGACTAGATGTGTAGATGAGGGTAAAGTAGTTGATGTATTCTACATTGAATTCGGTAAGACATTTGATAGGGTTCTACATGTCAGATTGGTTAAGAAGGTAAGCGCCCATGGGATCCAGGGCAATTTGGTAAATTGGATCCAAAATTGGCTCAGCGGCAGGAGGCAGAGGGTGATTGTCAAGGGTTGTTTTTGCGAGTGGAAGCCTGTGACCAGTGGTGTACTGCAGGGATCGGTGCTGGGACCCTTGCTGTTTGTAGTGTACATTAATGATTTGGACGTGAATATAGGAGGTATGACCAGTAAGTTCGCAGCTGACACGAAAATCTTTGGTGTTGTAAATAGTGAGGAGGAGAGCCTTCGATTACATGTCGGTTTAGATGGGCTAGTAAGATGGGCAGAGAAGTGGCAAATGGAATTTAATCCTGAGAAGTGTGAGGTGATGCATTTTGGGAGGACTAACAAGGCAAGGAAACATACAGTGCATGGTCGGACGCTAGTATGTACAGAAGGTCAGAGGGACCTTGGTGTACTTGTCCATAGATGACTGAAGGCAGCAGCACAGGTAGGCACTGTGGTTAGGAAGGCATTTGGGACACTTGCCTTTATTAGCTGAGGCATAGAATATAAGAGCAGGGAGGTTATGATGGAGCAGTATAAAAATCCAGTTAGGCCACAACTGGAGTACTGTGTATAGTTCTGGTTGCTGCACTATAGGAAGGATGTGATAGCACTGGAGGCGGAGCAGAAAAGATTCACCAGGATGTTGCCTGGGCTGGACAATTTCAGCTGTGAAGAGCGACAGTAAAGTCCAGTGTTATTTCCCTTCGAGCAGAGAAGGATGAGAGGGGTCATGATTGAGGAATGCAAAATTATGAGGGGCATTGATAGGTTAGATAGGAATAATCTTTTTCCCTTAGCGGAGGGGTCAATAACCAGGGGCATAGATTTAAGGTAAGGGGCAGGAGGTTTAGAGGGGATTTGAGGAAAAGAATCTTCACCCAAAGGGTGGTTGGAATCTGGAACACACTGCCTGAAGGGGTGGTAGAGGCAGGAACAGTCACAACATTTCAGAAGTATTGAGATGAGCACTTGAAACGCCATACCAAACAAGGCTACAGGCCAAGTGCTGGAAACTGGGATAGGAATTGTTAGGTGCTTGATGGCTGGCACAGACACAGTGGGCCGAAGGTCATGTTTCTGTGCTGTATATCTCTATGACTCTATTGAAGACTAACAGTTCAAATACCGCACAACATCAGAATAAATATAGTGGACATACGACCTGTGGCAAGTGAGAATGGCTTTCTGGCTATGGATCAGATGTTAGAAGCTATTATTAAAGACGTTATAGTCGGGCAGGTAGAAACATTCAAGGTGATCAGACAGAGTCAACATGTTTTTTGTGAAAGGGAAATCATGTTGAACCAATTTATTGGAGTTCTTTGAATAAGTAACATGTGTTGTTGGTAAAGGGGAACTGGGAGATGTTCTGTACTTAGATTTCCAGAAGGCATCTGATAACGTTCCACATCAAACGTCATTGTGGAAAATAAAAGCTGATGGTGTATTGGGTAACATATTGGCATGGATGGAAGATTGGCGAACTAACAGGAAACAGCGTAGGCATAAATGGGTCATTATTATGGCTGGCAATATGTAACGTGTGGTGTGCCAGAGGGGTCAGTGCTGGGGACTCAACTTTTTACAATTTATATAAATGATTTTGATGAGTGGACCGAAGGTATGCTTCCTAAATTTGCTAATGATTCCAAGATAGTTAAGAAGATAAATTCTGAAGAGGACATAAGGACGCTACAAAGGGATATAGATAGGTTAAGTGAGTGGTCAAAGATCTAGCAAATGGAGTATAATGTGGGAAAAGGTGAAATTGTCTATTGTGGCAGGAAGGTTTGACTGTCACCTCGAGACTTGACTATTCTAACACACTCCTGGCTGCTCTCCCACATTCTACTCTCTGTAACATTGTGATCATGCAAAGCTCTGCTGCCAAATTCTAATTTACACCAGATTCTGTTCACCCAACATCCCTGTGCTCACTTACCTACATTGACTCTTGGTCCAGTAACACCTCAATCTTAATATTCTCACTCGTATGATCAAATCCCTCCACGGCATCAGCCCTCTGATTATCCCAATCCCCTGCCCATTTCCAATATTCCTGAAACTTGTTCATCTTAAAATCTTTATCTAATTCCATTTTCAAGAGAGTTCCTTCCCTCTCTCTCTCTCTCTCTGATCACACATTTCATCTCTCCAGCTCTACTGGTGCTGTGGAAGTTTGGATCCAGAAAATGGTGTGAGCTGCACTGCCGGTCACATCCATCACATTGTACAGGAAACCCAGGCTGGCCGGGGTGCTGGCGTGGGTGTAACGTGTGTGTGTCTGTAGTGTGAGGAGGGTCTGAATATGATGTCGATCAGCCATTCCGGCAGCTTTGATGGACGTCTTTGAAACTTGGTCTTTGCATTTCCACTGACCGCCTGTGTTCGTCACTCTCAGCTGAACAGACATTCAGCAGCACGAGGAACCCCCTCTGGTGTTATTTAAAAAGACCAGGCATCCAACTTACAGGTGAGGGGCTTTTGACTTACTTCTGCTATTGTAATGTTATTGGAGGTGCTGTTAATCGTTTTCTGGAGGTTGTGTTGTGAGCTGCTGCAGACATTCAGGGAGGAGAGAGGATTTGGTGACCCAACTCTGGACAAGGTATGGGGACTGTAGTTACAGTGTCGCTGGGTCTGTAACATGACCAACACATGTAGCAGAGGCTGCAGAGAGGGGAATCTCTGTAAGGAGGGAGAAGGAGGGGGCTCTGCCCTACCCACCCCTTGTTTTCCAAGAGCACAAAGAGCAGTGGTCCGAATACCGAGCCCTGGGGAACTCCACTGACTACTCCCATCGAGTCTGAACAACAACCTTTCACCACTTCTCTCTGTTTACTGTTCCTTAGCCAATGTTATATCCACACTGTCACTGTCCCTTTAATCCATAGGGTTCAGTTTTCCTAAGCTGTCTATTGAATGTCTCTTGATCAAACACCTTTTGAAAGTCCATATATATAACTTCAATCACACCACACTCATCAACCCTCTCCATTGTTTTATCAAAGAACTCCATCAAGTTTACCTCACCACCACCTCTCTCCACTCCTCCACTGTTGTTAAATTATCAGACTGCTTATGCAACATCCAGTATTGGATGAGCAGAAATTTCCTCCAATTAAATATTGGGAAGACTGAAGCCATTGTTTTCACTCCCCAATCCAACTCTGTTCCCTTGCTATTGATTCCATCCCTCTCCCTGTATCAGTCTGAGATTCAGAAAGTCTGTTTGCAACCATGGTGTCACAGTTGACCACAAAATGAGCTTATAACATAATATTCATTCTATCACTACGACCGCCTGTTTCCACCTCAGTAACAGCACGCAACATCACCCCTGTCTCAGCCCATCTGCTACTGAAACTCATTCATGCCCTCATTTCCCATAGAAATGACTATTCCAACACGGTCTTGTCTGGTCTCCCGCATGCTACTCTCTGTTAACTTGAAGTCCTCCAGAACTCTGCTGCCCATGTCCTAATTCGCAGCAAGTGCCATTCACATATCACTGACCGACATTGACTCCTGATCAAATAATGTCTTTATTTAAATTCTCCACCTTGTTTTCCCTCCAGGACCTCAACTGCCGTCCTGTATCTGTAATATCCAGCCCCACAACCCTTCAATATATCTGTGCTCCTCTAATTCAGGCCTCCTCTGCGTCCCTCCTTATTGCTGTTGTTATTCCTGATGAATCTCTGTCTCCAGCTATTAGCTCTACAACCATTGCTAACGGTATTATAGTTCTTGTAATTTACCCTCATCTCTCCTGCTGTTACTGCCCCTGTTAAGTCTTTATTTTCACATATAAGATCTGTAAACCCTGGTTCACAGAAATACTGTTCAAGTAATTTAGTTTGTTTTTTTCGAAGAATGAAGCCAGTGTTATTGGTCTCCATCAGAAATTCAGTCCCCTGTCTGTGAACCACATACCCCTCCCTGCCCAATGTCTGAGGCGGAACCAGCCAGTTTGCAACCGCTGTGTTCTATTTAAACCTGAGCTGAGTTCATCTCCATATTCTCTCCATCACAAACCCTGCCTACTCCACCTCTGCCTCGGCCCATCTGCTGCATAAACCCTCATCTGTACCTTTGTTAAATCTACACTTGACTATTCCAATTATATCCTGGTCATCCTCCCAGTTATAAACCTCCATAAACTACCGCCCATCTAGAACTTTGCTACCTGTTTCCTCACTCACACTAAATCCCGATTATCCATCACTGATATATATTGGCTCCCAGTCTGGCAGCACCTTAATTTAAATATTCTCATTCTTGTGTTAGAATCCCTCCAAGGCCTCACCCCTCCAATTAGTCCAATTCCCCTGTACATTCCCATATTCTAGAAAATCTTTCGCCTTCAAATCTGTTTCCATGTCCCCCTTTAAAGTGAATTTCCTTCCCTCTCTATCTCTCCCTGGTGGTGATTTATGGCTCTACAGCACCACTGTTGCCCACACTTTGGAAGCAAGGATCCACAAAAGGATGTGATATGAGTTACCAGCAACTTGCGGTGTGGTCTGCACACTGCCCCGTGCTGTGCCCAGGTGTACATTGTGTGTGCTTGTAGCATGAGGAGTTGTGGAATGTCACGTCAAACTTCTGTTCCAGCAGCTTTGATGTATGTCTTTGAATCTTGGACTGTGCATGTCCACTATAAATGTTTGTTGCTTGGAAAAGCATAGCCTAATAAATTTCAAGCAGCACGGATATGCTAATGACAAATCCTGTCAGGAAAACTTCAACAAGAACTTATCCCAAGGTACTTCACAGCAGCATTATGAAACAAAGTATGACACTGAACCACAAAGGAAGATATTAGGTTAGGTGTCCAAACGCTTGGTCAAAGAGGCAGGTTTTAAAGAAGTGTCTTAAAGGATAAAAGCGAGGTGGAGAAGTGGAGCTGTGAAGGGAGGATATTCCAGAGTTTGGGGCCGAGGCAACTGAAGGTGTGGCCACAAATTGTAGAGTAATTAAAATCAGGGATGCACAAGAGGCCAGAAATAGAGGAGCAGAGATATCTCAGAGGGTTGTGGGGCAGGAGGAGATTACAGTTATCGTGAGGGGTGAGGCCATGGACGGATTTGAAACAAGGCTGAGAATTTTAATATCAGGACATTGTTTGACTGTGAGCTGATGTAGGTCAGTGATCGGGGAATGGGACTTGTTGTAAGTTAAGACACAGACTGCAGAGTTTTAGATGCCTTCAAGTTTACAGATAGTAGAATGTGGGAGAATGAGTTGGAATAGTCTAGTCTACAGGTAATGAAAGCATGAAGGAGAGCTTCAGCAGCAGATGAGATGAGGCAGGGGTGAAGTTGGGCAATGTTATTGATGTGGAAATAGGTCGTCATAGTGATGGCACGAATATAAGGTTGGAAGCTCATTTTGTGGTCGAATGCCACGGAATCACAGAATTGTTACAGCACAGAAGGTGGCCATTCAGTCCATCGTGTCAGTACTAGCTCTCCAAAAGAACAATTCGTCTAGTGTCACTCCCCTGCCTTCTCCCTGTAACTCTGTACAATCTTCCTTTTCAGATAACTATCCAATTTCTTCCTGAATGCCTCGATTGAATCTGCCTCCACCACACTCTCAGGTAGTGCATTCCAGACCTTAACCACTCACTGTGTGAAAACTTTTTCCTCATGTCACTGATGCTTCTTTTACCAATTACTTTAATTCTTTGCCCTCTCGTTGTCGATCCTTTCAGGAATGGGAACAGTTTTCCCCATCCACTCTGCCCAGACGCATGATAATTTTGAATACCTTTTTTCAAATCTCCTCTCAGCCTTCTCTTCTCTAAGGAAAATGTTCCAACTTCTCCAGTCTATCTTCAGAACTGATATTCTTCATCCCTGGAACCATTCTTGTGAATGTTTTTTCACACTCTCCAATGTTTTCACGTTACCTAAAGTGTGGTGCCCAGAACTAGACGTAATACTGCAACTGAGGCCGAACTAGTGTCTCGTACAAGTTCAAAATAACCTCTTTGCTCTTGTATTCCATGCTGCTGTTAACAAAGCCCAGGATACTGTATGTTTCATTAACTACTCTCTCAACTTGTCCCGCCCCCTTTAATGACCTATGCACATATACATCCAGGTCCCTCTGCTCCTCACCCCCTTTAGAATTGTACCCTTTATTATACATTGTCTTTCCATGTTCTTCCCACCAAAATGAATCACTTCACATTTCTCCACATTGAACTTCATCTGCCACCTGTCTGTCCATTCCACTAACTTGTCTATGTCCGTTTGATTTTCTACAATTTACTGCTCACAGTTCACAATGCTTCCAAGTTTTGTATCATCTGCAAACTTTGCAATTGTGCCCTGTACACCGAGGTCTAGGTCATTAATATTTGTCAGGAAGAGAAAGGGTCCCAACACTGATCCCTGGGAAATTCCATTACAAACCTTAAATAAAAACAAAAAGTGCTGGAAAGACGCAGCAGGTCTGGCAGCATCTGTGGAGAGAAAAGCAGAGTTAACGTTTCAGTTCTGTGACCTTTCATCAGAATTGGCAAAGGTTAGAAATGTAATAGGTTTTAAGCAAATAAAGCAGGGGTGGGGCAAAAGAGAACAGAAGAGCTGTTGATAGAACAGAGGGTCAGAGAGATTAACTGACCAGGAGGTCATGGGGAAAAGGCAAAGAAAGTGTGCTAGTTGTGCGGCGAAAGACAAAGCATTAGTGTAGTGAGGGTGTTAAATAACAGAATAATGAACAGCCCTAGCTAAAAGCACCAACATAAAAAAATCAGTTTAATGCTGGCACATGGCAAAAAATGATAAAACAAAATAATCGTTGAACTCAGTGTTCAGACCGGCAGGCTGTAGAGTGCCTAATCGGACAATGAGGTGATGTTCCTCGAGCTGGCGTTGATGTTCACTGGAACACCGCAGCAGGCTAAACCGCAGATTGGGTGACCGCTTTGTGGAACACCTCCACTCAGTCCAAAAGTGTGACACCGAGCATCCGCTCGCTTATCATTTCAACACCCTCCATCCTCCATCCCCGCTCTAATGGTCACATTTCTGTACTTGTGTTTCCCCCAAAACTCCCACTTTGCCAGTTCTGATGAAAGGTCACCGACTTGAAACATTAACTCTGCTTCTCTCTCCACAGATGCTGCCAGACCTGCTAAGTATTTCCAGCACTTTCTGTTTATATTTCAGATTTCCAGAATCCGCAGTATTTTGCTTCGATTCCACTACAAACCTTACTCCAGCCCTAAAAGCATCCATTAATCACTTCTCTCTGTTTCCCGTCACTCAACCAGCTTAGTTTCATGTTGCTACTGTTCGTTTTATTTAATGAGTTATAACTTTGCTCATAGGTCTGTTGTGTGGCACTTTATCAAATGCCTTTTGGAATTCAATTTATACCACATCAACAGCATTGCCCTCATCAAACTTTCTTTTTACCTTTTCAAAAAACTCCAGCCATTTAGTTAAACACAATTTTCCCTTAATTAACACCCATTTGTCCAAGTGCCCATTAATTTTATCACAAGTGTGACACCAAGGTTGCAATTAAACTGTTTGAATCTCAGACTGTTACCAGGGAGAGGGATGGAATAAATAGCAAGGTAACAGAGTTGGAGTGGGGAGTGAAAATAATGGCTTCAGTCTTCCCAATATTTAATTGGAGGAAATTTCTGCTCATCCAGTACTGGATGTTGGATAATCAGTCTGATAATTTAACAACAGTGGAGGTTTGGAGAGAGGTGGTGGTGACAGTACATGACTGACAGTACATGGGTTCACGCATCTCCTTTTTGTAAACAAGGTGTAAAATTTACAGCCCTCCAGTCCTCAGTCATCACTCTCATATACAAAGGGAATTGACAGATTCTGTCCGGTGCCTCTGCTATTTTCACCATTCGTTCTCTCACGAACCCTCATAATTCCCATCCAAACTGGATAAATGTTTAGTTTATTGTGGTACAAAAAGTGTTTGATTGAAAGGGATTAACTAAACGTGTTTGTTCAGTGACAGTAATTAATGTCAGTCACCATGGGCCCTAATTGTGTCGCTGGAGGGTTTCCCTCTTCTATTAATAAGGGACTCCTTTCAGTGTGGTATCCCATAGTGTCAGCAGGAGCATCATCCCCGACACTAACAGGGATCAGCAGCTCCAGAGAGAGGGAGAGGATAGATCAGAATCTGAGAACAATAGATTGGAATGTTACAACAATGGGTCAGAATCTGAGAACAATAGATTGGAATGTTACAACAATGGGTCAGAATCTCAGGACAATAGATTGGAATGTTACAACAATGGGTCAGAATCTGAGAACAATAGATTGGAATGTTATAACAATGGGTCAGAATCTGAGAACAATAGATTGGAATGTTACAACAATGGGTCAGAATCTGAGAACAATAGATTGGAATGTTACAGCAATGGGCAGGAGTTCCATCTGGGCGTTTCACTTTCTCTCTGCAAATTATGATTGGCTGCCATTAAACAGTCGGATCCATCTCGCACTGACGATTATTCAACACATTTTCTATCCCATCCTGGTTATTATTGGTGTCCCTGGTAAGTCTCTCTATCCAGCTATTAATTCCATAAACCATGTTTAACTGCATTACCGTTCTTGTCATTTACTCTGCCCTCCTTTCTACTTTTGTTCTTCTTGGCAAATCTCCATCTCCAGATATTAACTTTATAAAACTACGTGCATTAGAGTTCTTGTAATTTACTCTCTCATCTGTACTGCTGTTTCTGTCCCTGGTAATTCTCTACTTCCTGCTATGAGATCTGGAAACCTTGTTTCACGGAAATAATGTTCTTGCAGTTTTAATTTTGGGAAGAGTGGAGCTAGTGTGATTGGTCTCCATAAGCAATTCTGTCCCCTATCCATGAACCACTTCCTCCTCCCTGGCCAATGTCTGAGGCTGAACCAGACTGTTTACAACCTCTGTGTTCTATATAAACCAGAGCTGAGTTCATCTCCATCACCAACCATGCCTAATACCACCTATGAAACATCACCCGTCTCCTCCACTGCCTCAGCCCATTTGCTGCATAAAGCCTCATCTGTGCCTTTCTTAAATGCACACTCGACTATTCCAATTTTCCAATTCTATTCTGGTCACCCTCCCAGTTAAAAATCTTCATAAACCGCAGCCCATCCAGAACTCTGCTGCCTGCATTCTAACTCACACCAAATCCTGATCAGCCATCACCCCTGTGCTCACTGATCTACATTGTCTCCTTGTCCGGCAGCATCTTAATTTTAATATTCTCTTTCTTATGTTTGAACATCCTCCATGGCCTCACCCCTCCAATTCCCCTACATAATTCCTATATTCCTGCCAATCTTTTGCCATGAAGTCTTTTCTTCAATTTCTCTTTTAAAGTAACTGTTTGAAAAGGCACTGTTTGAAAGTTAGGGATCGCACTTTTAGGGCAGAGATGAGGAGATTTTTTTTCCTGTCAGAGGGTTGTGTGACTTTGGAACACTCTGCCTCTGAAGGTGGTGGAGGCGGGGGCATTGAATATTTTTAAGGCAGAGGTCGATAGATACTTGTTGGGCAAGGGAATCAAAGGTTATCGGGAGTAAATGGGAGCGTGGAATTCGAGACAGAAGCAGATCAACCCTGATCATATTAAATGGTGGAGCAGGCTCGACGGGCTGAATGGCCTACGTCTGCTCCGAATTCATACGGTCATATGGTCTTCCTCTCTATATCTACTCCTGGCAATGATTTTCAGCTCTTCAGCGCCACTGGGCCCAACGCCATGGAAGCTTGGATTCTTAAAATGGTACGAGCTAAGCTGCTGGTCACTTCCAGTGCTCAATGCTGCACAGGGCTCTAGCCCCAGTTCACCAAGTACGTGCTCGTAGTGTAAGGAGGGATTTGAATGTGACATCTATCAGCCATTCCAGCAACTTTGATGTATGTCGTTGAAACTTGGTCTGTGCATGTCCACTGACCGCATGTGTTCTTCACTCTCAGCTGAACATTCATTCAGCAGCACGAGGAACCCCCTCTAGTGTTATTTAAAAGGACCAGGCATCCAACTTACAGGTGAGGGGTTTTTGACATACTTCTCCCATTGTTAAGTTAGTGGAGGTCCTGTGGATGGTTTTCTGAAGGTTGTGTTGTGAGCTGCTGCAGACATTCAGGGAGGACAGAGAATTTGGTGACCCAACTCTGGACGAGGTATACGGACTGTAGTTACAGTGTCTCTGGGCCTGTAACATGACCAAAAAATGGAGCAGAGGCTGCGGAGAGGAGAAGCTCTGTAAAGAGGGAGGAGGAGGGAGCTCTGCACTACCCACTCAGAGTTTTCCAAGACCACTTTTCGTAACTACACCTAACCCAGGAGCAGTGCGTGAGGTAACTCTGATTCAATAAGGAAGTAGTCACAGAGCTGTGTCACCTCCTGTAACACGTCCTGGAGCCTCACACCAGGGTGAGGACGGAGCTGCCAGTGGCTGTTAAAGTCACAGTTTCATTGAACTTCTATGTATCTGGATCTTTCCAGACAAGAGCAGGAGACGTATCCAACATCGAGTCATGTACGACATAGAAGGAGGCCATTCATCCCAACATGTCCATGCTGGCTCTCCATGGAACAATCCAGTCAGTCCCACTCCCCCGCTCAATCCCTGCAGCAAATTCATTTCATTCAGGTGCCCACCAGCTTTCATTTGAAATCACTGATTATCTCTGCTTCCACCACACTTGTGGGTAGTGAGTTCCAGATCATTAACACCCGCTGCATAAGAAATAATTTCTTCCACACATTCCCCCTGCATCTCTTGTCCAAAACCTTCAATCCGTTCCCCTAGAGCTTCTTCCATCAATTAATGGGAACACTTTGTCATTGTCTAAATTATCTAAACCTGTCATAATCTTGTAACCTAACCTTGGAACTAAAATCCTCCATCCCTGGAACCATCCTGTTAAATCTCCTCAGCACCATTTCAAGGAGCTTCACAATCTTTCTGAAGTGTGGTGGCCAGAAGTGGACACAATAGTCCAGCTGAGACAAAACCAGAGATTTTAAACGCTCATCATAACTTCCCTGCTTTTGTATTCAATACCTCTATTTTTGAAATGTACGATTGTATGTGTTTTACTAACAAATCTCTCAATATGTCCTGTCACCTTTAAAGATCGATGCCCCCACAGGTCTGTCTGTTCCTGTACACTGTTTACAATTGTCACCCATATTGCCTTCCTATCCTTTCAGTCAAAATGTCTCACCTCACACTTGTCTCACATTTCCATCTGCCACTTGTCTGCCCATTCTAATCAGTATCTATGTCCTGTCACAGGTGGTTCTGAATATCCTCACTGTTTGTCACAGCTCCAAGTTTGGTATCAGAGACAGATTTTGAAATTCTACTCTGTATTCCAAGATCCAAGTCATTTATACACAGCAAAATAAAACAATGGCCCTCGCACTGACCCTGGGGGAACACTCACTGTCTAACATCTTCCAGTCTGAAAAACTGTCATTTACTCTGATACACTGTTTTCTGTACATTATCCATCTTTTATCCAATTGCACACTGACCAGCCCATTCCATGAGACTCAATGTTGGTAATTAACCTTTTTTGTGGTATTTTATCAAACACATTCTACAAACCAATATAGACAACATCCATCACATTCCCTTCAGCAACCTTCTCTGTTACATCATTAAAAAATTCAATTATATTTCTCAAACATGACTTTCCTTTTGTAAATCTATGCTGGCTATCCTGAATTAACTCAAACCTCTCCAGATGTCAGTTGTTTTATCGCCTGATTATTATTCTAAAACCTTTCCCACCATTGATTTAGGACAAACTGGCCTGTAGTTGTGAGGCCTGTGTGTTGTCCATTGATATATCTGCTGTGTGACGGAGGCCATCTATGTCGGGTGAGGTGAATAATACTGTCTGTTCCCTTAGCAGGGAGAAGTAGGATGAGAGATCCTGTGGCTTTGTCAGAATAGCGGGATTCCTGATGGTGTAGGTGGTTCTGCGGGGGCCCCAAGTCAACGGGGAGAGGGACAAGAACTGAAAGAACTCTCACTCCATTAATGGTGTGTGAGCATGCCCAGTACATCATGTTGGTGAGTGTCCACTATCCTGTCAGCAGCCACCATACCTTCATTCTGAAGCAGTCAGACATTCCAATGACCATCAGGAATCTGTAGAGAAAAATATGTGGCTCCTCGGAGACAATGATTACCCCAGTCTTTACATTACAATCGCACCAGGAATCCGGAAGCCACATCAGGAGGAGGAGGAGGAGGAAGGGAGGATATTTCCTGGATGCCTTCGACCCGGACAGGCTGTGGGAGAGTGTCTACTAAGATACCGGTTCCCATAAGACAACTTCCCTTTCCCACCATGGATTCCCCATTCTCCAACATTACACCCATCTGAGACGACCCATCGCAGTGTCCCCTTGGTCAGCATCCTGCAATAAAAACACCAACAAAAACCTTTTCATAACATATTTATCCAACAACACATCCAATTATACAAACTAAACTGAACTATTCACCCTTGTGTATTCCCTTAGTGCCTGTCTTGTGGGTTCCCTCGACTTGCCTAGTGCTCCGACACAGTGTTTCTCCAGTAACTGCAGCATGGCTGGTGGAAGGCTGCTGACTTTCACTGGGGGAGACTGCAGATGGCCTTTCAGGACGTCCTCGAGCAGCTCTGGGCCTTGCGGGCTCGGATTCAGACTGCACCACCTCGACACGTGCAGCCGCAGCCTTGGCTGGCTGATGGGTAACAGCAAGGACAGTGGTGTAGTGACAGTGAAGGGAGAACAAATACTGTCATCCTGAGAGAGGACAGCAGGTTCATACTCCACGGAGACACTGTCACTCCCACAGGGTGACACCTCAGTAATCCTAGTAATCTACTGGATCACAGATTGCTGGACTGCTGTGAGAGCCTGCAAAATCCTTTGAACACTGAGATCCACAGCCATGATGGTAGCAGTCTGATCCTGCATGGCAGCAAACATGGATCTCATGTCCTCAGTGCGAGCTTCCACTGCAGTACTGAGACGTTGGGTGTCTGCCGTCTGTGCTGCAGTAGAAGCTGAGACAATGGTCACCAGACACTATATCATGACTGGGTCCGGTAGTGCTGTCATGGAGATAGTGACCACTTCCACAGGGGAAAGAATGGGCTTCAAGCTCCTGTGCCATGTTGGAGCCGGGATCCTCCATGTTCCGAGACAGTGATAACAGACTGTCTGACAGGCCTGTCAATGGACAAAGTCTTTCAGTGTACATGTCCATCAGCATTCTCCTGTATGCTGTTCCAGCAATGTTCACATCTGAGTCCTGTGTATTATAACACGTTTGTGACCTCGCCCTCCAGTGATCTGACACATGAACTATCCTTTTCCCCTGGCCTGGCTGCAGCTCACTCGTGCTCGGTGACTCACCCCGTGCAGATTCCGACTCTTTGCCAGCCTCTAAGATGCACGCAGTGTAAGTATTTGATCTGGTGACTGTGAGTATCAGACCAAGTGATGGGGTTTCACCATCAGTGCGGTGCTGCTGCCCTCTCTCTCTGTCTCCTGGATCTGCTGTGACTGGGAAGCTGGCAGTTTTATGTAATCATTGTTTTATTTATTTATTTATTTGGAGATACAGCACTGAAACAGGCCCTGCGGCCCACCGAGTCTGTGCCGACCAACAAACACCCATTTATACTAACCCTACAGCAATCCCATATTCCCTACCACCTACCTACACTAGGAGCAATTAGTAATGGCCAATTTACCTATCACTTGCAAGGCTTTGGCTGTGGGAGGAAACCGGAGCACCCGGCGAAAACCCACGCGGTCACAGGGAGAACTTGCAAACTCCGCACGGACAGTACCCAGCATCGAAACCGGGTCCCTTGAGCTGTGAGGCTGTGGTGCTAACCACTGCGCCGCTGTGCCGCCCAGAAAAGTATTGGGAAGTATAAACTCAGAAGGGGGGTGTTGGGTGAGAGATTGGGGGTGGGATGGAAAGCAGAAGTTTCATGGTCCCCCCATCTGCAGCCTGTACATCACCCCAGACGAAGGGGAAGAGCAGGCAGGGAGCAGATAATGAATGTAAAGGGACTGGTGGTCTGAAGTGCACTTGTTTTAATGCAAGAAGTGTAGTAGGTAAGACAGATGAACTTAGGGCTTGGATTAGTACCTTGGAGTACGATGTTATTGCTATTACTGAGACTTGGTTGAGGGAAGGGCATGATTGGCAACTAAATATCCCAGGATATCGATGCTTCAGGCGGGATAGAGAGGGAGGTAAAAGGGGTGGAGGAGTTGCATTACTGGTCAAAGAGGATATCACAGCTGTGCTGAAGGAGGGCACTATGGAGGACTCGAGCAGTGAGGCAATATGGACAGAACTCAGAAATAGGAAGGGTGCGTTAACAATGTTGGGGCTGTACTACAGGCCTCCCAACAGCGAGCGTGAGATAGAGGTACAAACATGTAAACAGATTATGGAAAGATGTAGGAGCAACAGGGTGGTGGTGATAGGAGATTTTAATTTTCCCAACATTGACTGGGATTCACTTAGTGTTAGAGGTCTAGATGGAGCAGAATTTGTAAGGAGCATCCAGGAGGGTTTTCTAGAGCAATATGTAAATAGTCCAACTCGGGAAGGGGCCATAATGGACCTGGTGTTGGGGAATGAGCCCGGCCAGGTGGTTGAAGTTTCAGTAGGGGACTACTTTGGGAATAGTGATCACAATTCCGTAAGCTTTAAAATACTCATGGACAAAGACGAGAGTGGTCCTAAAGGAAGAGTGCTAAATTGGGGGAAGGCCATCTGTACCAAAAGTCGGCAGGAGCTGGGGAATGTAGATTGGGAGCAGCTGTTTGAAGGTAAATCCACATTTGATATGTGGGAGGCTTTTAAAGAGAGGTTGATTAGCGTTCAGGAGAGACATGTTCCTGTGAAAATGAGGGATAGAAATGGCAAGATTAGGGAACCATGGATGACAGGTGAAATTGTGAGACTAGCTAAGAGGAAAACGTAAGCATATATAAGGTCTAGGCGGCTGATGAAAGACGAAGCTTTGAAAGAATATCGGGAATGTAGGACCAATCTGAAACGAGGAATTAAGAGGCTAAAAGGGGTCATGAAATATCTTTCGCAAACAGGGTTAAAGAAAATCCCAAAGCCTTTTATTCATATATAAGGAGAAAGAGGGTAACTAGAGAAAGGATTGGCCCACTAAAGGACAAAGGAGGAATGTTATGCTTGGAGTCAGAGAAAATGGGTGAGATTCTAAACGAGTACTTTGCATCAGTATTCACGGAGGAGAGGGACATGACGGATGTTGAGGTTAGGAACAGATGTTTGATTACTCTAGGTCAAGTCGGCATAAGGAGGGAGGAAGTGTTGGGTATTCTAAAGGGCATTAAGGTGGACAAGTCCCCAGGTCCGGATGGGATCTATCCCAGGTTACTGAGGGAAGCGAGAGAGGAAATAGCTGGGGCCTTAACAGATATCTTTGCAGCATCCACAAACACGGTGAGGTCCCGGAGGACTGGAGAATTGCTAATGTTGTCCCCTTGTTTAAGAAGGGTAGCAGGGATAATCCAGGTAATTATAGACCGGTGAGCCTGACGTCAGTGGTAGGGAAGCTGCTGGAGAAGATACTGAGGGATAGGATCTATTCCCATTTGGAAGAAAATGGGCTTATCAGTGATTGGCAACATGGTTTTGTGCAGGGAAGGTCATGTCTTACCAACTTAATAGAATTCTTTGAGGAAGTGACAAAGTTGATAGATGAGGGAAGGGCTGTAGATGTCATATACATGGACTTCAGTTAGGCGCTTGATAAGGTTCCCCATGGTAGGCTGATGGAGCAAGTGAAGGCGCAAGGGGTCCAGGGTGTACTAGCTAGATGGATAAAGAACTGGCTCGGCAACAGGAGACAGAGAGTAGCAGTAGAAGGGAGTTTCTCAAAATGGAGACGTGTGACCAGTGGTGTTCCACAGGGATCCGTGCTGGGACCACTGTTGTTTGTGATATACATTAATGATTTGGAGGAAAGTATAGGTGGACTGATTAGCAAGTTTGCAGATGACACTAAGATTGGTGGAGTAGCAGATAGTGAAGGGGACTGTCAGAGAATACAGCAGGATATAGATAGATTGGAGAGTTGGGCAGAGAAATGGCAGATGGAGTTCAATCAGGGAAAATGCGAGGTGATGCATTTTGGAAGTTCCAATTCAAGAGTGAACTATACAGTAAATGGAAAAGTTCTGGGGAAAATTGATGTACAGAGAGATTTGGGTGTTCAGGTCCACTGTTCCCTGAAGGTGGCAACGTAGGTCAATAGATTGGTCAAGAAGGCATACGGCATGCTTTCTTTCATCGGACGGGGTATTGAGTACAAGAGTTGGCAGGTCATGTTACAGTTGTATAGGACTTTGGTTCGGCCACATTTGGAATACTGCGTGCAGTTCTGATCGCCACATTACCAAAAGGATGTGGATGCTTTGGAGAGGGTGCAGAGGAGGTTCACCAGGATGTTACCTGGTATGGAGGGCGATAGCTATGAAGAGAGGTTGAGCAGATTAGGATTATTTTCATTAGAAAGACGGAGGTTGAGGGGGGACCTGATTGAGGTGTACAAAATCATGAGAGGTATAGACAGGGTGGATAGCAAGAAGCTTTTTCCCAGAGTGGGGGATTCAATTACAAGGGGACACGAGTTCAAAGTGAGAGGGGAAATGTTTAGGGGGGATATGCGTGGAAAGTTCTTTACGCAGAGGGTGGTGGGTGCCTGGAACGCGTTGCCAGCGGAGGTGGTAGATGCGGGCACGATGGCGTCTTTTAAGATGCATCTAGACAGATACATGAATGGGATGGAAAGCAGGAGTTTCATGGTCCCCCCATCTGCAGCCTGTACATCATCCCAGATATCAGGATGAGGGTGAGATGGGAGTTAAGAAGGGACATAAGGCAGGAACGTAAAATCATCCTGAATACTCTCGGTGATGCCGGATGCTACGGGCTCTGTCACAGCCGGTCCCATGTTATGGACAACCATCTCCTCCCTCAGGCTCAGGGGATGAAGGTAAGCCTGGCCCCCGCCGGTTCAATGCGGCACCGGTGATTATGGGAAACCTTGTGTTGTAAGAGAGAGGGCAAAAATGTCAGTCATTGTGTTGCACTGTGTTTGGGTGAAGTCCCTGCCATAGCTGAATAGCTGGGGAATGTGGAGGCAGTGAGAGGTGGGTGTGAAGCTGGTATAAGTGGAATGTGTGTGAGGGTGAGGTGGAGTATGTGAAAGTTAGGTGTGAGTCCTGAGTGTTAGGGACTGCTGATGGGTGAGTGATGGGGGTGTGGTACATTGAGCAGTGTGAGAGGTTGGTGATGTTGGGGGTAGGAGATGTCATGTGGAGATGAATTCACTGACATTGACCACCCTTGTGAGCTCATTAAACCTCTTCTGGCTCTGCTGCCAGTTCCTCGGGGCCAGACTTCTTGCATTGATCTCCCTGGCCGCCTGCTCCCATTCCCTTCGGAGGGCGTTCTTTGTGGTCTCCACCCCACCCCACAGCAACAGGGTCTCTCTTTTCCTGTCACCCTCCATGACTAAGGCCTCCAGCACCACATGTGTGAACCAAAGAGCCCTCTCTCTGTCCCAGTATTCCATTTACCTTGTCTCCAATTGCAGCATTCACAGTCAGCAGCAGCAGCCTCCTGTGATTCAGTGCAGCTTCCCTTTCAGAGGGACAGAGTGCCTTCAAATGCTGAATGCTGGCTGAAAGACGATCTAGTCTCACACACAGTTAGGTCTCTGTTAAGCGTGCAGACAGACAGCAGCGCGGGTCACCATGGGCGACACGTAGATTTCATGGAAATGAAGAGACAGGAGCTTTGTGTGTCACCTGCCTCAACAGAAACGGAGACAGGCAGATCATGATCCCTCTGCCCAAAAAGGGACGAAAACCGGATTTTCTCGTTCTTGCTATTTCCCTTTCCATCTTGCACATTTGCTCCCTCTCTCTCCATCTCTTCACTTTCTGTCTCTTGCTCATAGAATTAGAGATTGATGCACTGCAGAAGGAGGTCTGTCGGCCCATTGTGTCAGTGCTGTCCCTTTGAAAGAGCTATCTAATTAGTTCCACACCCCCTCCCCTTTCCCAAGACTCCTGCGTGTTTTCCCATTTTCAAGTATTTGTTAAATTCCCTTTTGAAAGATATTATTGAATCTGCTTCCACCATGTTTTCAGGCAGTGAATTCCAGATCCCAACAACTCGCTGTGTAAGAAAATTCTCCTCATTTCACCTCTGGTTCTTTGTCAATTACCTTCAATCTGTGTCTTCTTAATACTGAACTTTCTGACACTGGAAACAGTTTCACATGAATTACCCTATCAAAACCCTTCATGATTTTGAATTCTATATTAAATCTCCCCTTACCATTCACTGCTCTAAAGAGAACAATCCCAGCTTTTCCAATCTCTCCACGGAACTGAATTCCCAGATCCCTGGTACCATTCCAGTAAATCACCTCAGTATCTTCAATAAGTCCTTGACATCCTTACCAATGTGTGGTGATCAGAATTGCACATAATTCTCTAGCTGGGACCTAACCAATGATGTATGAACATCAGCATTTCCTCCTGAGTTTTATTACTCTGTGTGTCTCTCTCTAACACCAAAGACACGACATGTTACCTTCAAAGATCTGTGTGTGTACACCTCAGGTCTCTCTACACTCTGCACCCACTTTATAATGGTATCAGTAAGATTAGATTAGAGATACAGCACTGAAACAGGCCCTTCGGCCCACCGAGTCTGTGCCGAACATCAACCACCCATTTATGCTCATCCTACACTAATCCCATATCCCTACCAAACATCCCCACCTGTCCGTTTCTTTCCCTACCACCTACCTATGCGAGTGACAATTTATAATCGCCAATTTACCTACCAACCTGCAAGTCTTTTGGCTTGTGGGAGGAAACCGGAGCACCCGGAGAAAACCCACGCAGACACAGGGAGAACTTGCAAACTCCACACAGGCAGTACCCGGAATCGAACCCGGGTCCCTGGAGCTGCGAAGCTGCGGTGCTAACCACTGTGCCGCCCTATATTTAGTTTATATTGTTTCGCCACATACTTCCTACCCAAATGTCTCACTTCACACTTCACTGTGTTAAATTACATCTGCCATGTTCCTGCCCATTTCACCAGTCAGTCCCTGTCCTCCTTAAGTTTGTTACTATCCTTCTCACTGTTTATTAACATTTCTGAGCTTCTGTCCATCTGAAAATTATCCCGTCTGTACACAACGCAACGGCAATAACGAACAGCAACAGTGATCCCGACTGTGACACTGGGGAATCCCACAGTGTACTTCCCTCCAGACTGAACAATAACCATTCTCCAATACTCTCTGCTTTCTGTCACTGAGCTAATTTCCTGCATGCTGGCATTGTAAATAAAAGAACAGTCGCCCATTTATGTAACGCGTTTCATGACCACTGCATGTCCCAAAGTGACTTCCAATTAATGAATACTTCTGAACACTTAGTCAGTTTCATAATGTAGGAAACAGGGCAGCCAATTTCTACACAGCAGGATCCCACAAGTAACAATGTGATGATGATCAGATCTGTTTTTGTGATGTTAATTGAAGGGTAAATAGTGACCAGGACACTGGGGAGAATTCCCTTGTTCTTCGAAATAATCCCATGGGATCTTTAACATCCAAATGGGAGGGCAGCCGGGGCCTTGGTTTAACGTTTCATTCTAAAGATGGCACCTCTCACAGTGCAACACACCCTCAGGACTGCACTACAGTGTCAGCCTTGATTCTTGTGATCAAGTCCTGCAGTGACACTTGATCCTAGAAGCTTGTGACTGAAAGGGGGGAGAGCTACAAACTGAGCCACGGCTGACATTGGCCCTTTAATCCCATGTGTTTCTAATTTGCAAACACGGCTGTTATGTCTTACTTTATCAAACGCCTGGTTAAAGGATAGGGATATTGTGAAAGTACAGGCAGCTACAATCATAGAAACATAGAATAGAAAAGAATGAATGAGGTCATTCGACCCATCAAATCTGTGCTGGCCCTTTCAAAGAGCAATCCAATTAGTCCCACTCCCTGGCTCTTTCACTATATCTTTGCATTTTCTCTGCTTCAGATATTATCCATTTCCCTTTTGGGATCTACTATTGAATCTGAATCCATAAGCCTATCAGACTGTGCATTCCAAATCCAAACCACTCAGAAACACAAATCCCCATATCTGCTTCTTTTACCAATCACCTTAAATCTGTGTCACTGGTTAACGGCCCCTTGGACATTGGAAACAGTTTCTCTTTATTTAATTTATCTAAACCCTTCCTAATGTTAAAGACCTCAATCAAATCTCCTCTGAAAGTTCTCTGCTCTGAGGTGAACAACATCAGCTACATAACTGTAATCCCTCATGCCTGCACAAATTCTAGTAAAACAGTTCTGTCCCCTCTCCGAAAGCTCCATGTCCTTCCTAAAGTGTGGTTCCTGGTATTTGATACAAGACTCCAGGTGGAACCGAACTAGTATTTTCTATATGCTTCACATAATGTCCTTGCTTTTGCTCTTTTTTCCTCTATTTATCAAACCTAGGATCCCATATATTTATTAACAGTTTCGTTAGTCTTTCCGACCACCTTCAAAGATTTGTGTACAAACACCCCAGGTGTCTCTGTTATTTCACCACCTTTATAGTTGTATCATTTTACTTGTATTGTCTGTCCTCTTTCGTCCTTTGAAATTGTATCACAACACACATCAGCAAAGCCAAATAAATATTGAGAAGATTGAAGCCATTTTTTTCTATCTCCGTTCCAAACATTTCCTATCTCGATCCTTGTGCTTTGTAAATGTTTGAGAGCAAGCCAAACTGTTCACAAACTTGGTTACATAGTTCACCTTGAGATGTCTTGAGATGAAATTCCGACCAAATATTCACACCATCAGTAAAACGGCCTATTTCCAGCCCCATTGGAGTTGCATAGCTGGTTAAAGAGGAAATTAACGTAATCGTGAGGAAGGATATTAGCTCTGACGATGTCGAATATGTATTGGTAGAGCTGAGAAACACTAACAGACAGAAAACGTTAGTGGGGGTTGTATATAGACCCCACAAACTGTAGTGGTGATGTTGGGAATGGCACTAAACAGGAAATTAGAGATGCATGCGATAAAGGAACATCTGTAATTATGAGTGACTTTAATCTGCTTATAGATTGGACAAATCAAATTGGTCACAATACTGTAGAGGAGGAATTCCTTGAGTGTGTACGAAATGGTTTTCTGGACCAATACGTTGAGGAACCAACTAGAGAACAGGCCATCCTAGATTGGGTATCGTTTCATGAGAGAGGAATAATTGACAGTCTAGTGGTGCGAAATCCCTTGGGGATGAGCGACCATAATATGATAGAATTCTTCGTCAACGTGGAGAGTGACCTAGTTGATTCTGAGACTAGGGTCCTGAACGTTAAGAAAGGAAACGACGAAGGTATGAGGCTTGAGTTGGTTATGATGGATTGGGAAACGTTACCAAAAGGAATGACGGTCGATCGGCAATGGCAAAAATTCAAAGAGTGCATGGATGAACTGCAACAATTGTTTACCCCTGTCTGGTGCAAAAGTAAAACGGGAAAGGTAGCCAAACCATGGCTGACAAGGAGAATTAGAGATAGCATTAGATCCCAGGAAGACGCATACAAATTAGCCAGAAAAAAACAACAGACCAGGTGATTGGGAGCAGTTTCGAATTCAGCAAAGGAGGACCAAGGGATTGATTAAGAAGAGGAAAATCGTGTCCGAGAGTAAGCTTGTGGGGTACATAAAAACTGATTGTAAAAGTTTCTGTAGCTATGTGAAGAGGAAAAGATTGGTGAAGACAAAAGTAGGTCCCTTACAGTCAAACAGGAGAATTTATTATGGGGAACAAAGAAATGGCTGACCAACAAAATGGATACTTTGATTCTGCCTTCACAACGGAGAACACAAATATCATACCAGAAATGTTGGAGAACACAGGGTTTAGTGAGAGAGAGGAACTTAAGGAAATCAGTATTTGTAGAGAAATGGTGTTGGGGAAATTGATGGGATTGAAGGCCGATAAATTCCCAGGGCCTGATAGAATGCTTCCCACAGTACTTATGGAAGTGGCTTTAGAAAAAGTGGAAGCATTGGTGGTCATCTTTCAAGATTCTATAGACTCTGGAACAGTTCCTATAGATTGGAGGGTAGCTAATGTAACCCCACTGTTGAAAAAGGGAGGGAGAGAGAAAGCAGGGAATTATAGACCAGTCAGCCTGACGTCAGTAGTGGGGAAAATTCTAGAGACCATTATCAAAGATTTTATAGCAGAGCACTTGGAGAATAGTGGTAGAATCGGACAGATCATGGATTTACGAAAGGGAAACCATGCTTGATAAACCTAATATAATTCTTCGGGGGTGTAACTAGTAGAGTTGATGAGGGGGAGACAGTGGACTTTCAGAAGGCTCTCGACAAAGTCCCACCTAAGAGCTTAGCATGTACAATTAACATGCATGTGATTGGGGGTAATGTATTGTGATGAATAGAAAATTGGTTGGCAGACAGGAAACAAAGTGTAGGAGTAAAACGTTCTTTTTTCTGAATGGCAGGCAATGAATAGTGGGGTACCGCAGGGATCAGTGTTAGGACCCCAGCTATTCACAATAGACATTAATAATTTCGATGAGGGAACTAATTGTAATATCTCCAAATTTGCAGATTACACAAAACGGGGTGGGAGGGTGAGTTGTGAGGAGGATGCAGGGAGGCTTCAGGGTGATATGGACAAGTTGAGTGAATGGGAAAATGCATGGCAGATGCTGTATAATGTGGATAAATGTGAGGTTAGCAGGAAATCACATTATTATCTGAATGGCTATAAACTCAGAGAGTGAAATATGCAACGAGACCGGGGTGTTCTCGTACACAAGTCGCTGAAGGTTAGCATGCAGGTGCAACAGGTGGTAAAAAAGGCGAATGTTATGTTGGCCTTCATAGCGAGAGGATTCGAGTACAGGAGCAGGGATGTCTTGCTGCAATTATACAGGGCCTTGGTGAGGCCACAGCGGCAATGTTGTGTGCAGTTTTGGTCTCCTTATCTGAGGAAGGATGCTCTTGCTATAGAGGGAGTGCAGCGAAGGTTTATCAGACTGATTCCTGGGATGGCGGGACTGACGTACGAGGAGAGATTGAGTCGGTTAGGATTATATTCGCTGGAGTTCAGAAGAACGAGGAGGGATCTCATAGAAACCTATAAAATTCTAACAGGGCTTGACAGGGTAAATGCAGGAAGGATGTTCCTGATGGTGGGGGAGTCCAGAACCAGGGGTCATAGTCTAAGGATACGGGGTAAACTTTTCAGGACTGAAATGAGGAGAAATTTCTTCACCCAGAGAGTGGCAAGCCTGTGTAAATCTGTCATCACGCCCATATCCAAGGGGAATTGGAAGATTCTGGCTAGGGCCTCTGCTATTCCCACCATTCCTTCCCTCAGCAACCCTCATACATCCCATCCAGACTCGGTAAATGGTCTACTTTATTGTGGTACAAAAAGTGTTGGATTGAAAAGGGTTAACGGAATCTGTTTGTTCCGTGACTGTAATTAATGTCAGTCTCCATGGATCCTAATTGTGTCACTGGAAGTTTTCCATTTTCTATTAATAAGGGGCACCTTTCAATGTGTTATAACATAGTGTCAGCGGGAAAATCAGCACTAACAGAGATCAGCAGCTCCAGAGAGAGATAGAGGATAGATCAGAATCTGAGGGCAATATATTGGAATGTTACAACAATGGGTCAGAATCCGAGAACAATAGATTGGAATGTTACAACAACGGACAGGAGTTTATCGTGGGATCTTTACTATCTTTCTACATATTATGATCGGTACTCATTAAACACTCATATCGACCGCGCACTGAAGATTATTCAATACATTTACTATCCCATCCTGGCTATTATTGGTGTCCCTGGTAAGTCTCTCTATCTAGCTATTATTTCTATAAACCATGCTTAACTGCATTACTGCTCCTGTAATTTACTCTGCCCTTCTTGTTGCCGTTGTTATTCCTTGTGAATATCTCCAGCTATTAGCTCTGTAAACTGCTGTGAACTGTATTACAAATTCCTGTCATTTACTCTCATCTTTGCTGCTGTTGTTGTCTCTATTTCAGGCTAGGAGATCTGTAAACCCTGTTTCACTGAAATGTTTGTCTGCAATGTAAATTTTGGGAAGACTGAAGCCAACGTCATTGATCTCCATCATGAAGTCCATCCCCGATCTGTCAAATACAAACTTCACCCTGCCCAATATCTCAGCCCATCTGCTGCATAAACCCTCGTCCCTGTCACTGTTAAATCCACACTTGACTATTCCAATTCTATCCTGGTCACCCTCCCTGTTAAAAACCTCCATAAACCACAGCCCATCTAGAACTCTGCTGCCTGTATCCTAACTCACACCAAATCCCGATCGCCCATCAGCCCTGTTCTCACTGATCTACATTGGCTCCCGGTCTGGCAGCACCTTAATTTTAATATTCTCATTCTTGTGTTTGAACTCGCTCCATGCCCTCACCCCTCTAATTAGTCCCATTCCGATATTCCTGAAAATCTTTTTATTTCAATCTTTTCCAAATCTCCTTTCAAAGTGAATTTCTTTCCCTTTGTATCTGACCTGATCCACGATTTTAGACTTCACAGCACTACTGGTGCTGACAGTGCAGAAGCTGTGATCCATAAAGAGATGTGAACTTTGAGTGCGGCCTGCTCAATACCCCATGCTGGGCAGAGCTCCAGCCCGGTCGTATCGTCTATCTGCTGTTAGTCTATCTTCACAGCCGGCCACTTCTAGTGTGGCCAGCACAGTGTCCCAATCTGGGCAGGGCTCCAGCTCAATCGTACCATATATGTGTTGTTCCTTTGAGGGTGGGTCTGAATATGGTGTCGATCATCCATTCCGGCAGCTTTGATGTACGTCTTTGAAACTTGGTCTGTGCATGTCCACTTACCGCCTGTGTTATTCACTCTCAGCTGAACAGACATTCAGCAGCACGAGGAACCCCCTCTAGTGTTATTTAAAAGGACCAGGCATCCAACTTACAGGTGAGGGGTTTTTGACATACTTCTGCCATTGTTAAGTTAGTGGAGGTGCTGTGGATGGTTTTCTGGAGGTTGTGTTGTGAGCTGCTAGAGACATTCAGGGAAGACAGAGGATTTGGTGACCCAAGTCTGGACAAGGAATGGGGACTGTAGTTACAGTGTCTCTGGGTCTATGACATGACCAACAAATGGAGCAGAGGTTGCAGAAAGGGGATGCTCTGTAAAGAGGGAGAAGGAGGGGGCTCTGCCCTACCCACCCCGTGTTTTCCAAGAGCACTTTTAATACCTACACCTAACCCCGGAGCAGTGTGTGGGTGACTCTGATTCAATAAGGAGATGGTCACAGAGCTGTGTCACCTCCTGTAACACGACCTGGAGCCTCACACCAGGGTGAGGACAGAGCTGTCAGTGGCTGTTAAGGTCACAGTTTTATTGAACTTCTATTTATCTGGATCTTTCCAGAGAGGAGCAGAAGACATATCCAACATAGATTCACAGAGATTGATAGAGACATTTACGACACAGAAAGGGGCCATTCGGCCCCTCTGTGCCAGCTCTCTGTGGAACAATCCAGTCAGTCCCACTCTCCCACTCAATACCTGTATCCCTGCAATTTCATTTCCTTCAAGTGCCCATCCAGTTTCCTTTTGAAATCATTGATTGTCTCAGCTTCCACCACCCTCATGGACAGTGAATTCAACTCATTACCATCCACTGTGTAAAAAGGTTCTTCCTTATATTACCCCTGCATCTCTTACCCAAAACCTTCCATCTGTGTCCCCTAGTCCATATTTTATCAGTTGATGGGAACAGTTTTTCCTTGTCTATCTTTTCTAAGCCTATCATAATCTTGTACACCTCTATCAAATCTCTCTCAATCTCCTTTACTCCAGGGAGAACAACTCCATCTTCTCCAAACTAACCTTGTAACTAAACTCCCATCCCTGGAACCATTCTGGTAAATCTGCTCTTCACCCTCTCAAGGACCTTCACATCCTTCCTAAAGTGTGGTGACCAGAACTGAACACAGTTCTCTAGTTGGGGCCTAACCAAAGCTTTATAAAGTTTCAGCATAACTTCCCTCCTTTTGTATCTTTGCCTCTAATGATGAAGCCCATGATCTGATATGCTTTGCTAAACACTGTCCTAATATGTCCTGGCACCTTCAAAGATCAATGCCTATGGAGCCCCATGTCCCTCTGTTCCTGCACAATCTTTAGAAATGTGCCATTAAGTCTATATTGCCTTCCTATTCTTTCAGACAAAATAGATCACCTCACACACCTCTGTATTAAATTCTGCCTGCCATTTCTCTGTCCATTCTGCCAGCCTATCTATATCCTGTTGCAGGCGGTTTGCAACATCCTCCCGTTCACCTGCTCCAAGATCGGAACATTTTGATATTCTACTCTGTATTCCAAGCTCTTAGCACTGACCATTGGGGAACATCACTGTCTACAATCCTCCAGTCTGAAAAACAACCATTTCCCACAACTCACACTTTTCTGTCCTTGACAAAATTTGATCCAATTGGATGCGAATGCATGAACTTCAATTTTGTTCGCCAAACTTTTGTGTGGTACTTTATCAAATAATTTCATAAGATCCATGTATACAACATCCACCACATTCCCTTCATCAAACCTCTCTGTTACTTCATCAAATAAATTTAATTAGTTCAGTCAAGTTTGATCTGTCTTTTAGAAATCCGTGCTGACAATGCTGACATAACACAAACCTCTCCAAGTGTGTGTTGTCCTTTTTCTCTGATTATAGTTTCTAAAACCTTAATCACCACTGATGTTAAACTAACTGACCAGTAGATGCGAGGCCTGTGCCTTGTCCATTGATTATTCTGGGAGGTGAGGGTGACCATCTATGTCATAATTTTCTCCCTCAGCAGGGAGAAGCAGGATGAGACATCCCGTGGCTTTGTCAGGATAGCGGGATTCCTGATGGTGTAGGTGGCTCTGTGGGGCCCCCATGTCAATGGGGAGAGGTATAGGAACTGAAAGATCTCTCACTCCATTAAAGTGCATTTGGTGTGTGAGCATGCCCAGTACATCTTCCCTTTCCCACCATGGATCCCCGATTCTCCACCATTACACCCATCTGAGACGCTCCATCACAGTGTTCCCTTGGTCGCCATCCTGCAGTAAAAAACACCAACAAAAACCTTTTCATTAACATCTTTATCCAACGTATTCAATTATACAAACAAATCTGAACTATTCACCATTGTAGTGCCTGTCTTGTGGGTTCCGTCGACTTGCCCAGTGCTCCTACACAATGTTTCCCCAATGACTGCAGCATGGCTGGTGGAAGGCTGCTGACTTTCACTGGGGGAGACTGCAGATGGCCTTGCAGGACGTCCTCGAGCAGCTCTGGGCCTTGAGGACTCGGATTCAGACTGCACCACCTCGACATGGGCAGCAGCAGCCTGGGCTGGCTGATGGGTAACAGCAAGGACACTGGTGTAGTGACAGTGAATGGAGAACAAATACTGTCATCCTGAGAGAGGGCAGAAGGTTCCCGCTCCACGGAGACACTCTCACTCCCACGGGGCGACACATCAGTAATCCTAGTAATCTACTGGATCACAGATTGCTGGACTGCTGTGAGAGCCTGCAAACCCCTTTGAACACTGAGATCCACAGCCATGATGACAGCAGTCTGATCCTGCATGGCAGCAAGCATGGATCTCATGACCTCAGTCTGAGCTTCCACTGCAGCACTGAGACGTTGGGTGTCTGCCGTCTGTGCTGCAGTGGAAGCTGAGACAATGTTCACCAGACACTGTATCAGGGCTAAGTCCGCTAGTGCTGTCATGGAGTTAGTGACCACTTCCAAAGGGGAAAGTATGGGCTTCAAACTCTGTGCAATGTCCTGTGCCATGTTGGAGCCGGACTCCTCCATGTTCCGAGACAGTGATAACAGACTGTCTGACAGGCCTGTCAATGGACAAAGTATCTCAGTGTACATGTCGATCAGCATTCTCCTGTATGCTGTTCCAGCAATGTTCACATCTGAGTCCTGTGTATTATAACACATTTGTGACCTCACCCTCTGGTGAGCTGACACATGAGCTATCCTTTCCCCCTGGCCTGGTTGCACCTCACTCGTGCTCGGTGACTCACCATGTGCAGATTCCGACTCTATACCAGCATCTAAGGTCCACACAGTGTAAGTATTTGATCTGATAACTATGAGTATCAGACCAAGTGATGGGTTTTCACCATCAGTGCTGTGCTGCTCTCTCTCTCTCTCTGTCTCCTGGATCTGCTGTGACTGGGAAGCTGGCAGATTTGGGTTATGACTGGAAAGTATAAAATCAGAGGGGGAGGGTTGTGGTGAGGGATTGGGGGTGGGTTGGAAAGCTGGAGCTTCATGGTCCCACCATCTGCAGCTTGTACATCATCCCAGACAGCAGGACGAGGGGCAGTTGGGAGTTAAGAAGAGACATAAGGCCAGAACATAGCATTATCCTGAATGCTCTCGGTGATGCCGGATGCTAGGGGCTCTGTCACAGCCGGTCCCATGATGTGAAGAACCATCTCCTCCCTCAGGCTCTGGGGATGACGGTCTGCCTGGTCCCCGCCGGTTCACTGCTGCTCCCTGTGATTGTCGGCCACCATGTTCTGTAAGAGAGAGGGCAGAATGTCAGTGATTGTGTTGCACTGTGTTTGGGTGATGTCCTTGGCACAGTTGAATAGCTGCAGGAACGTGGAGGCAGTGAGGGGTGGGTGTGAAGCTGGTATAAGTGGAATGTGTGTGAAGGTGAGATGGAGTATGTGAATGTTAGGTGTGAGTCCTGAGTGTTAGGGACTACTGATGGGTGAGTGATGGGGGTGTGGTACATTGAGCAGTGTGAGAGGTTGGTGATGTTGGGGGTTGGAGAAGCCATGTGAAGATGAATTCACTGACATTGTGTGACCCGTGTGAACTCATTAAACTTCTTCTGGCTCTGCTGCCAAGTCCTCGGGGCCAGACTTCTTGCATTGATCTCCCTGGCCACCTGCTCCCATTCCATTCGGAGGACGTTCCTGGAGGGTCACCAGCCCACCCCAGGGAAACATGGCCTCTCTCCGCCTGTCACCCACCATGGCGAAGGCCTCCAACATCACATCCGTGAACAACAGAGCCCTCTCTCTGTCGTAGTATTACATTTGCCTTGTCTCCGATTGCAGCATTCCCAATCAGCAACAGCAGCCTCCTGTGATTCAGTGCAACTTCCCGTTAAGAGGGACAGACTGCCTTGAAGAGCTGAAGCCTGGCTGAAACACGAGCCAGCCTCACAAACAGTTAGGCCCCTGTTAAGCTTGCAGACAGACAGCAGCGCTGGTCGCTTTGTGGTGTACGTAGAATGCATGGAAATGAGGAGGCAGCAGGATGTTTGTGTGTCACATGTCTCAACAGGAACGGGGACGGGCAAATCATGACTCCTCTGCTGAAAAAGTGATGCAAACACGATTTTTTCGCACTTCCTATTGACCTTTCCCTCTTTCACGTTTTTTCTCTCTGTCCCTCAATCACTTCACTCTCTGTCTCTTGTTCATAGAATTAGAGATTGGTGCAGCACAGAAGGAGGCTTTTCGGCCCATTGTGTCAGTACTGTCTCTTTGAAATAGCTATCTAATTAGCTGCTCTCCCCTCCTCTTTCCCCAGACTCCTGTTGACAATGTGGAAAAACCTTTCCTTCAATCTCAGTTTCTCCTTCTTGCAGCAGTCACACAGCTTCCAGCCTCTTCACACAGCCACAGTCAGCTGAACCTCGTTAACTACTCAGCACCTCCAATTAGGCAGCAGCCAACCCCAGTGCTGTACCTGTCCTGGGAGTACTTAATGGGGGACAGTGTGGAGTGAGCTTTATTCTGTATCTTAGCCGTGCTGTACCTTTCATGGCAGTGTTTGATGGGCACAGTGTAGAGTCAGCTTTACTCTGCATCTAACCTGTACTGATTCTGCCACAAATATTTGTTCATCTAAAACTCTGCTGCCTGTATCTAAACTCAAAGCAAGTCCCGTTCATCCATCACTCCAGTGCTCGTTGACCTACATTGGCCCCTGCTCTGGCAACATCTTGATTTCAAAACTCTCATCCTCATGTTCAAACCTAACTCATTCTGAACTGTCCAGTGATGAAACTGCCTCATCAAAATACTAAATGTTATTTTGTTTGTTAGAACCACAGGGACTGCAGTGGTTCAAGAATCGCAATTTTCTCATGGTAGCCAGGGATGGGGAAGAAATGCTGGCCTTGTCAGTATCACCCATATCCTGAGAACAAATAAACAGGAAATAAAATAGGAATAAAAGCAACGAGTTTGTAATTGACGTATTGAAACCAGGCGAGGTCTGTGATCAAAGAGAGACATCATAACCCAATAAACACATTGTCAACACAATTTACCTCACCAGCCCCTTGTATTTGTCTTTCTGCTGTTGTCTTCATCAGAAAACAAGTAACAATTAATCTCGGGATTAAAAACTGCTGAGTGTCAATTGCACACACGAGATACGTACTCAATGGTTTCTGTTATCAGACAGTCAGAGAATCACACCGCACAGGAGGAGACAATTTAACAAATCGTACCAGTTCCAGCTCTTTGAAGGACATTTTCAATGATTCCTCTCCCCTGTTCTTTTCTCCCAGTCCAGTAAATCAACCTGTTAGTATTGATCCAATTCCAGACTGAAAGTTTCTGTTAAATCTGCTTCCACAACCCTTTCAGGAACTGCATTCCAAATCATAAACATTAGCTGTGTAAAGAAATGAAAATCTGCTCATCTCTCCTCTGTTTGTTTGTTAATCAACATTAAACTGTTTTCTCTGGTTACTGACCCTTCATCCAGTGAAACCAGCTTCTCTTTATTTATTCTAGCAAAACACATCATTATTTTCAGCCCCTCTATTAACTCTCCCTTTTAGCTTCTCTGCTCTACGGAGAACAATCCCAGATTCTCTCCCCAAAACTGAAGTCCCTCATCCCTGTTACCATTCTAGTGTAACACCTAGGTACCATCTCCAAGGCCTTGGAATCTTCATAAAGTGTGGTGTCCAGAATTGGACACAATATCTCAGCTGAGGCTCAAACATTCATTTCTAGTCTTAGCAGAATGTTCTTGTGGTTTTTTAAATTCTTTGCTTCTAGTTATAAAGCTAAGGATCCCGGATGCCTTTTTAAAATCTTCAGAACTTATCCGGCCACCATTGAAGATTTGTGTACATATGCACCCTGTCTCTGTGCTCCGGTATCATCTTTTAAATGGTGCAGTTTAGTTTTTATTCACCCCCCTTATTCTCCCTCACAAAATAATCACTTCCCCAATTCTATGTGTTAAATTTCATTCACCATGTGTATTCTCATTTCACCATCTGACTGTCCATGTCCTCCTGAAGCAGCTACTATCCTTCACACTGGTTACTACATTTATAATTTTCCTGGCTTATGCAAATGTTGAGACTCTGCTCTTCACACGTAAGTCTTTATCATGTATCTATTTATCTATATGTAAGGAAGAGTACTGGTTCTAATACTGACCCCTGAGAAATTGCACTGTATACTCCCCCTCGTCCACCACTCTGAACAATGTCTGTTCACTACTTCTCTCTGCTTTCTGTCCCTGAGTCAGTGTCATATCCACACTATCACTGTCACATTAATCCATGTGTTCCATTTTCATAACAAGTCTATGAAATGCCATTTGATCACAAGCCTTTAGAAAGTCTGTAAACATAAGTGTATATACATAGTTGCATATGCATGTGCAGGGGGGGAAGATGTTGGTATGGTTCTTAATGAATACTTCGTGTTTCACGTTACAAAAGAGGGGTATGATGCAGATATTGTAGCTACGAAGGAGGAATATGAAGTATGTGATATGATATACTTAGGGAGAGAGGAGGTATTAATGGGATTAACATCCTTGAAAGTTGATAGGTCACCAGATCCAGATAAAATGCATCCTATGCTGTTCAAAGAAGCAAGAGAAGAAATAACAGAGGGTCTGACCATCATTTTCCAGTCCTCACTGGGTACAGGTGTGGCGCCAGAGGATTGGAGTACCGTTAACATTGAACCTCTGTTTATAAAGGACCCCAGGGTTAGAATGAAAAATTACAGGCCAGTCAGTCTAACCTCAGTAGTGGGCAAATTATTGGAATCTATTCTGAGAGACAGGATAAACTGTCTCTTAGAAAGGCACAGGCTCATCAAGGACAGTCAGCATGGATTTGTTAAGGGACGCTCTAGTTTGACCAACTTGATTGAATTTTTTGAAGAAGTAACAAGGAAGATAGATGAGGGTAGTGCAGTTCATGTGGTCTACATGGATTTAAGCAAGGCTTTTGACAAGGTCCCACATGGCAGACTAGTTAAAACAAATAAAATCCCATGGAATCCAGGGAAATAAAGCAAGGTTGATACAAAATTGGCTCATTGGCAGGAAACAAAGGGCAATTGTTGATGGGTGTTTTATTGACTGGAGGACTGTTTCCAATATAATAAAAGCAAAATACTGCGGATGCTGGAAATTTGAAACAAAAACAACAAATGCTGGAATCACTCAGCAGGTCTGGCAGCATCTGTGGAAAGAGAAGGAGAGTTAACGTTTCGGGTCAGTGACCCTTCTTCGGAACCCCGGACTGTTTCAGACAGACCTTCGGACTGTTTCCAATGGTGTTCCACAGGGATCAGGACTGAGTCCCCTGCTTTTTGTGGTATATATTAATGACTTGGACGTAAATGTAGAAGCATGATCAAGAGGTTTGTAGATGACACACAGATTTGCCGTGTGGTAGATAGCGAGGAGGATTGCTGTAGGTTGCAGGAAGATATCGATGGCAGAAAAGTGGCAAATGGGATTCCACCTGATTAAGAATGAGGCGATGCAAATTGAGGAGTTCAAACAAAGCAAAGGGATGCACGATTAATGGGAAAATACTGGGAAGTGTAGAGGAAGTGAGGGAACTTTGGAGTCAATGTCCACAGATCCCCGAAGTAGCAGGACAGGTTGATTAGGTGGTTAAGAAGGCATACGGAATCCTTCCCTTTATTAGCTGAGGTATAGAATACAAAAGCAGGGAGGTTATGCTGGAACTGTATAACTCTTTGGGTAGACCATAACTTGAGTGTTTTGTGCAGTTCTGGTCACCTCATTACTGAAAAGATGTAATTGCAATAGAGAGGGCACAGAGGAGATTTACGAGGATGTTGCCAGGACTGGAAAAATGCAGCTATGTGGAATGATTGGATCGGCTGGGGTTGTTCTTCTTGGAACAGAGAAGGCTGAGGGGAGATCTGATTGAAATGTATATATTTTTAGGGGCCTGGATAGAGTGGAGGTGAAGGGTCTAATCACATTAGCAGAGAGATCAGTGATGAGGGGGCATAGATTTAAAATGATTGATGGAAAGATTAGAGGGGAGTTGAGGAAACACCTGTTCACCCAGAAATAGCAAATTGGCTCAGTGGCAGGAAACAAAGGGTAATTGTTGACGGGTATTTTAGAGTCAGGAGGGATGTTTCCAGCGGCATTCCACAAGGCTCAGGACTGGGTCCCCTGCTTTGGTGTGAGTCTGAAACTCACTGCCTGAAAGGGTAGTTGAGGCAGGGACACTCAACCCATTCAGAAGGAGTCTGGACATGCAGCTCAGGTGCCACAATCTGCAGGGTTATTGGCCAAATGCTGGATGGTGGGATTAGAATAGTGGATCGTTTATCAGCTGGCACAGCAATAACGTTCCAACTGGCCTCTTTCTGTGCCTTAACCCAACAATGATTCTCTGATTCCATTACACGAAACACGCTATTCTCATTAACACTCACAGTTACGTCCTGAACGAACTCGATCAAGATTAGAAAATGATTTTCCATTAACTTATCTATGCTGCTTGTCATTTATTAACCATGATTTTACAGGCAAGAAATACTTTATGCTGGGTTACGGACAGCAGAAGTTTCCAACTATCAACATTAGACTAACTGGTCAGTAGTTACAGGGTTTGTCCAACCTCTCCTCTTTTTAAATAGGGTGTAACATTTACAGCCTTCCAGTCCTCTGTCACCAATCCCATATCAAAGGAGGATTCGCAGACTCTGGCCAGTGCCGCTGTGTTTCCACAATTCCTTTCCTCATTAAACCTCAGATATCCTATCCATACCAAATATTCTTTTGGGCCTCCTTATCTCGAGAGACAATGGATACGCGCCTGGAGGTGGTCAGTGGTTTGTGAAGCAGCGCCTGGAGTGGCTATAAAGGCCAATTCTGGAGTGACAGGCTCTTCCACAGGTGCTGCAGAGAAATTTGTTTGTTGGGGCTGTTGCACAGTTGGCTCTCCCCTTGCGCCTCTGTCTTTTTTCCTGCCAACTACTAAGTCTCTTCGACTCGCCACAATTTAGCCCTGTCTTTATGGCTGCCCGCCAGCTCTGGCGAATGCTGGCAACTGACTCCCACGACTTGTGATCAATGTCACACGATTTCATGTCGCGTTTGCAGACGTCTTTATAATGGAGACATGGACGGCCGGTGGGTCTGATACCAGTGGCGAGCTCGCTGTACAATGTGTCTTTGGGGATCCTGCCATCTTCCATGCGGCTCACATGGCCAAGCCATCTCAAGCGCCGCTGACTCAGTAGTGTGTATAAGCTGGGGGTGTTGGCCGCTTCAAGGACTTCTGTGTTGGAGATATAGTCCTGCCACCTGATGCCAAGTATTCTCCGAAGGCAGCGAAGATGGAATGAATTGAGACGTCGCTCTTGGCTGGCATACGTTGTCCAGGCCTCGCTGCCGTAGAGCAAGGTACTGAGGACACAGGCCTGATACACTCGGACTTTTGTGTTCCGTGTCAGTGCGCCATTTTCCCACACTCTCTTGGCCAGTCTGGACATAGCAGTGGAAGCCTTACCCATGCGCTTGTTGATTTCTGCATCTAGAGACAGGTTACTGGTGATAGTTGAGCCTAGGTAGGTGAACTCTTGAACCACTTCCAGAGCGTGGTCGCCAATATTGATGGATGGAGCATTTCTGACATCCTGCCCCATGATGTTCGTTTTCTTGAGGCTGATGGTTAGGCCAAATTCATTGCAGGCAGACGCAAACCTGTCGATGAGACTCTGCAGGCATTCTTCAGTGTGAGATGTTAAAGCAGCATCATCAGCAAAGAGGAGTTCTCTGATGAGGACTTTCCGTACTTTGGACTTCGCTCTTAGACGGGCAAGGTTGAACAACCTGCCCCCTGATCTTGTGTGGAGGAAAATTCCTTCTTCAGAGGATTTGAACGCATGTGAAAGCAGCAGGGAGAAGAAAATCCCAAAAAGTGTGGGTGCGAGATCACAGCCCTGTTTCACACCACTCAGGATAGGAAAGGGCTCTGATGAGGAGCCACCATGTTGAATTGTGCCTTTCATATTGTCATGGAATGAGGTGATGATACTTAGTAACTTTGGTGGACATCCGATCTTTTCTAATATAAAAGCAAAATACTGCGGATGCTGGAAATCTGAAACAAAAACAAGAAATGCTGGATTCACTCAGCAGGTCTGGCAGCATCTGTGGAAAGAGAAGCAGAGTTAACGTTTCGGGTCAGTGACCCGAAGAAGGGTCACTGACCCGAAACGTTAACTCTGCTTCTCTTTCCACAGTTCCGATCTTTTCTAGTAGTCTGAAGAGACCACGTCTGCTGACGAGGTCAAAGGCTTTGGTGAGATCAATGAAAGCAATGTAGAGGGGCATCTGTTGTTCACGGCATTTCTCCTGTATCTGACGAAGGGAGAACAGCATGTCAATAGTCGATCTCTCTGCACGAAAGCCACACTGTGCCTCAGGGTAGACGCGCTCGGCCAGCTTCTGGAGCCTGTTCAGAGCGACTCGAGCAAAGACTTTCCCCACTATGCTGAGCAGGGAGATTCCACGGTAGTTGTTGCAGTCACCGCGGTCACCTTTGTTTTTATAGAGGGTGATGATGTTGGCATCGCGCATGTCCTGGGGTACTGCTCCCTCGTCCCAGCACAGGCATAGCAGTTCATGTAGTGCTGAGAGTATAGCAGGCTTGGCACTCTTGATTATTTCAGGGGTAATGCTGTCCTTCCCAGGGGCTTTTCCGCTGGCTAGTGAATCAATGGCATCACTGAGTTCCGATTTGGTTGGCTGTATGTCCAGCTCATCCATGACTGGTAGAGGCTGGGCTGCATTGAGGGCAGTCTCAGTGACAGCATTCTCCCTGGAGTACAGTTCTAGGTAGTGCTCAACCCAGCGGTCCATCTGTTTGCGTTGGTCAGTGATTATGTCCCCCGATTTAGATTTGAGGGGGGTGATCTTCTTGATGGTTGGCCCAAGAGCTCTCTTCATGCCATCATACATTCCTCTGATGTTTCCGGTGTCTGAGGCCAGCTGAATATGACTGCATAGGTGTTGCCAGTAGTCGTTTGCGCAACGCCTAGCTGTTCTTTGTGCAGCACTTCTGGCTGCTTTAAGTTCTGCGGATGTTAAATCGCTGGGGGCTTTCTTGTAGTTCAAAAGTGCAATGCGCTTAGCGGCTATGACCAAATAAATGTTCTACTTTATTGTGGTACAAAAACGTTTAGATTGTAATGAGTTAACTGAACCTGTTTGTTCAGTGACTGTAGTTAATGTCCGTCTCCATGGACCCTAATTGTGTCACTGGGAGGCTTTCCATCGTCTATTAATAAGGGGCTCCTTTCAATGTATTATCCCATAATGTCAGCGGGAACATAACAGAGATCAGCAGCTCCAGAGAGAGGGAGAGGATAGATCAGAATCTGAGAACAATAGAGTGTAATGTTACAACAATGGGTCAGAATCTGAGAACAATAGATTGGAATGTTACAACAATGGGTCAGAGTCTGAGAGCAATAGATTGGAATGTTACAACAATGGGTCAGAGTCTGAGAACAATAGATTGGAATGTTACAACAATGGGTCAGAATCTGAGAACAATAGATTGGAATGATACAACAATGGGTCAGAGTCTGAGAACAATAGATTGGAATGATACAACAATGGGTCAGAATCTGAGAACAATAGATTGGAATGTTACAACAATGGGTCAGAATCTGAGAACAATAGATTGGAATGTTACTGCAAGAGACAGCAGGAGTTTCTCCTATTGGTTTTACTGGCTCACTGCAGATTATTACTGGATAACATTAGAAGAGCGGATCTGTTGTGCTCTGAAGATGATTCAATCGATTTATTATCCCATCCTCGCTATTATTGGTGTCCCTGGTAAGTCTCTGTATCCAACTATTAGATTCATAAGCCATATTTCAATGATTTAGTGTTCTCGTAATTTATATCGTGAGCAGACTGAAACCATTGTCTTCAGCTTCTGTCGCAAATTATATTCCCCATCCACGATCTGCATCCCCCTCGCTGGCCATTGTCTGAGGCTGAACCAGGGAGTTAACAACCTCTGCAATTTAATGCTGAGCTGACTTAATTCCCGTGTTCTCTCCATCTCCAACCCTGCCTATTGTTACAGCCAGGTGAGGAGGGTTCACAGTCTCTCCTGTTGTCCTTCCTCTTATTTGACCGCAATAGGGTTTGTCCTTTCTAAAGAGCGGATGTGGTAACCATCTCAGTGAGTATTTTCCCTTTTCCCGTTGGTGTGATGGTGAAGGAACCAATCGGACAGGTTCTCTAGAGTTTAAACAGGAAAGAGGTGAGTTTATTATACTTAGCAATCTAAACCATATCTAAATAAAACCATAAAAAATACACCACACATTTACGCACACACTCACACGAGAATCACATGGAAATAGATTACAGAGTGAGAAGTACATTTGTGATTGGATTGGAGTCCTAAATAAATTTTTAAAAAGTACTGATTCTGTGAGGTTGGATGATTCGGTGGTCTTCTGGCTGAAGTTATATTCTTGAAGTCTTTGGATGGTCAAAGTGCCCTTTGTGGCTGACCCACGTGGCTCAGGGTTTTCTTGGAGGCAGACTTGTGGGTGGCTTTCTTCCCCTGGTGTATCTGTCTGTAGTAATCTGTAGGCTTGGAGGGCTCACAGCCGCACGTGGTTTTCAAACTTGTGAAGTTATCTGGACAGAGAGATGGAGAGAGGGAGAGCGGGACACAGCCCTTCTGCTTCTGCACAGTTTGAATCACTGGCTTGTCTGTCTTTCTCCAGGGGCAACTCCCAGCTTTCACATAGATGACAGAAGGTCTCCTGACTGCCTCATTGTATTTGCTGGACACTTATTAAGAGATTCAAAGTTAGGAACTTCTATCTCCCCATGTTTCAGGATACCAGTATTTACACTTGGAGGAGTTTGCTCTTTTAAAGTCAATTTGTCAGGATGTCCTTGTATACCATGTTAATGAATGTAATCGTAGTTAATTCAGTAACTAGAGAAAGCCAATGTTTTGGGTCCAGGCTCATCAGACATGTGTCTCCTGTTGCCTCTGGAATGTGAAAATGTGTTTCAGATGCCAATTGCGGTGGCCATCTTGGCTGCCATTTTTTTCAAGGTTAGCTGCAGGATTTTTTCCATTAAAAGATTACTGTAAGTGTCTAATCGATGAATTAAAATTCCTCATTGGGCATATTGTGTTATCTTGACACCGCTGCAGCACATGGAAAGAAATGTGATAATAGGAACATTTTATTACAGAATTGTGAGAAGAAATAGAAGGAAACACACATTCATTCTCAATAATCACTTCTCAAATTCAAACATTAATCTTTGAATTACTGCAGCTGACATTGTCTATTACAATTGTGCTGATTTAATTTTTTGGTGTTTTGTCTGGGATGATGATGTGTCGGGTTCGACCTTTTTTTTCTCTCCTGCAATGAAACTTTCACCATTCAGGTTCCTGTCGAAACTTCCTCCCTAAACTGACAATGTGTAATAAATTGGTTTTTTGATTGGGTTTGTTTAGCTTTCGGTTTGGGACCTGATCATTGGGTTCTTCAGTGGGTAGATCCACACTGACCTCACATTTAGCTTCTGATGAGGTACACAAATGCTGTTTACTTTAGGGTATTTCGCCCTCACTTTTCCCTTTACTGTAGGGAGCATCATTTTTTTCTGATCTGCCCTATGTCCTCTGGGACATTAATGCTCGCAAGTGTCTGCCCAGCTTTCACTTCACTCTACTGCGGCACTTCGACTAGGTGAGGCATCTCCCTCACCATCGGCTTGCCTTTTTTGGAACTTACCTTGCCCTTGCAGCTTTCTGTAAATGCTGTTAGCAGACTTTTTAGGGTGCCTTTTTTGGGTTGTATTTAAAGAGGAGAGCGTGTGGTCTAATTTATCTAACATTTCTGGGTTGGCTAATCGGAGACTAGGGGATTCCAGTTGAGATTCCTCATGGCCCTCTTCTAACCTGTCCTCACTGTCCTTTTCAAGCCTCCCCTTTTGACTCTCTGACAGATCTGTGCATGTCTGTCCCCTCCAAAGCCTTTGCTTTTTTCCTTTGGTCTGGGGTGTCAAGTAAATAATTTACCTAACTATTCCTTTTGCCACTCGATATGGACCACTGAACTGGGCTTTTAGGGATTCACCCTGCATTGGGAGTAGTAACAATACATGGTCTCTGTCCTGAAATGTTCCAGCCTCGGCATTTCAGTCTGATTACCTTTTCATAGCTGCCTGGGAGGTCTTTAGGCGTTACTGAGCCAAGGCACAGTCTCTCGTGAGCCACTCCCAGAGCAAGGAAATGTAGTCTAACATGGAAGTTTGATCCCTCTGCCCCAAAAAACTTTTCCTTGATTAGTTTAAGAGGACCTCTCATCTCGTGTCCATAAACTAATTGAAAGAGAATAAAGCCAGTGGAATCATTGGATAAGTCCCTGGTAACCAACAGGAGAAATCCCAGCCCTTTGTCCCAGTCATGGGGTTACTCATAGCAGTATGGCCTGATCATTGTCTTTGGGGTCTGGTGGTACTGCTCCAAAGCCCCTTGTGACTGTGGATGGTAAGCTGAGGACTTGCACTGGGTTATGTCCAGATTCCCTTTTCAAAAATACTTGATATAAAATGTGTGCCCTGTTCCATCTGGATCTCAGCAGGCAGCCCATATCGGGTAAAGAATTGGGTTAGCCCCTCCACCACTACCTTGGCAGAGATAGTTCTTCGGGATAATGGCCTCTGGGAATCGGGTCACCACATCCATAATGGTGAGAAGGTACTGGTAATCCCGTTTTGTTTTCAGCAGGTGTCCCACACAATCCACTAGCATTCTGCTGAAGGGTTCCCCAAAAGCTGGTATGGGAATTAGGGGTGAAGGTTTTATTGCAGCTTGGGGCTTCCCCACAACTTGGCACATGTGACCAGTTTGACAGAACTCCACCACATCTTTATTGAGTTGTGGCCAGTGAAGATGCTGTCTTATGCGGGGTTCGATTTTTCATATACCGACATGTCCAGTCATTGGAAGTTCGTGGGCCATTCTGAATATTTCTTTAAGGTACCTCAGCGGCATCCATATCTGGTGAAGCACTGTCCACTCTTCATCCGCAGGTCTGTGAAGCGGTCTCCACTTCCTCATTGGCACCTCGTTCTTTAAATAGTAACACTCTGCAACTCCCTCTGCTTCAGTTTTGGTTTGGACAGTCTGTGCCTTTTTTAACACTGGGTCAGGTTGTTGAGCCTCAACTAAGGACGATTTGTTTAACACATCCTTTGGGTCCTCTAACTTCCCAAAGAAGGTTTCAGATAACCAGACAGTAGGGTCATCCGTCTGCAGTGTCAGTTCAGGGGATTGTTTGGCCATGGACCGAGTCACCACACAATCAGTAAGAATGCCAGGGACCTTCTCCCGTAACTGTTCCGAAGAAGGGTCACTGACCCGAAACGTTAACTCTGCTTCTCTTTTCACAGATGCTGCCAGACCTGCTGAGTGGTTCCAGCATTTCTTGTTTTTATTTCTCCTGGAACTGCTCTGTCTCCCTGACCTCTTTTGGTCTCTCCAGAGCGACTGGGGAAGATGCCACATTTTCCCCTGTCAGATCATTACCCAGGAGCTGATCGACCCCTCCACCGGTAAACTAGGTACAATCCCCATGGTTACCGGTCTTGAAACTGGGTCACATTCCAAGTGCAGTCGATATACAGGTATGGTCATATATCACCTTCCGATAACATTCACTAACACTCTAGTATTCACTGCACTCTCTCGGGTAAAGGTCTTTTCCCAGCAGAAGGGTTTGTTTGGCCCCTGTATCCCTCAGTATGACTATGGGCTTGCTTGCCCTACTCGAGGGGTATGGGTCACTTTTCCTTGGAATACAAATTCCTGTAACTCTCTGGGATTTTGTTAAGTTTTCCTGCACGCTCAGTGGTGGGGTTACTGTGTCTGACTGTTACAGTTAAAGGCACAGCCTGACCTGCTGTGCTTTCCATCAGGGCCCGTTTTCCAGCACTGAACTGGTGGACTCTCATTAATCCTCCAGGTTTTCCCCGTCACTTTCATTAGTCAACTCAATGGTGACCTGCCTTATTACAGTGGAAACACGCAGATCTTCAGCCATTACTCCTGCGCTCAGCACCTATTTCGCCTGAGGATGAACCCTTGTGTGTCCCGCTTCTTGCCAATGGCTGCTCGGGCTCCGATCTACCTTCTACCTTTTATTCTCGGATCTTTGGGGTGACGAGGAAAGGGCTTTCCTCTGGGGTTAAGGCTTTGTGTACATGGGAAAATTCATCAGCCAGAATACCTTTGAACCCTCTGTCCCTCTTTGTGTGTTTTACTGGGAGGGGGCGAGTTTGTGAACTCCTCGAGAGGGATCACCGCTCTGAGGGTTTCATATGTGGGCTCTATCTTGAGCGCTCATATCACTGGCCAAAAACAAACACAAAAATGGACTTTAAAGTCTTCTATAGATACGTGAAAAGGAAACGTTTAGCTAAGACAAATGTGGGTCCATTACAGGCAGTGTCAGGAGAATTTATAATGGGGAATAGAGAAATGGCAGAGAAGTTAAATGATTATTTTGTGTCTGCCTTCACTGAGGAAGATACAAGAAATCTCCCAGAATTACAGATCCAAGGGATTCGTGTGAATGAGGAAATGGATGAAATTAGTATAAGTAAGAAGGTTGTCTTGGAGAAATTAATAGAGCTGAAGTTTGACATGTCCCCAGGACCTGATATTCTACATCCCAGAGTGTTGAAAGAGGTAGCTTTGGAAATAATGGATACATTGGTGAATATCTTTCAATATTCTGTAGATTCTGGAACTGTTCCTGTAGATTAGAAGATAGAAAATGTCTCCCCAGTATTTAAGAATGGACGGAGAGAGAAAACAGGGCACTCCAGACATGTTAGCCTTACATCAGTCGCTGGGAACAAGCTATACTCTATTCTAAAGAATGTGATAAATGGATCTGATTGGGCAGAGTCAACATGGATATATAAATGGGAAACAATGTTTGACGAACCTGTTGGAGTTATTTGAGGATGTTGCTCACAGAATTGATAAAGGGAATTCGGTGGACGTGGTATACTTGGATTTTCAGAAGGCTTTTGATAAAGTCCCCGACAGGAGGTTGGTTAGTAAAATTGAAGCACATGGGATAGGAGATAATGTACTGGCATGGATTAAGGATTAGTTAACAGGCAGAATTGCCGACCACGCTCTGGAAGTGGTTCAAGAATTCACCTACCTAGGCTCAACTATCACCAGTAACCTGTATCAATGACTTGGATGTGGGGACCAATGTAATATTTCCAGGCTTTCAGATGCCAGTAAACTAGATGGGAATGAGTGTTGCGAGGAAGATGCAAAGCGGCTTCAAGGGGATTTGGACAGATGTCGTGAGTGGGCAAGAACATGGCTGTTGAAATATAATGTGGAAAAATGTGCGGTTATCCACTTCAGTAGCAGGAACAGATGTGCAGAGTATTTCTTTAACGGTAAGAGAGTAGAAAGTGTAGTTGTACAAAGGGACCTGGATGTCCTCGTCAATAAGTCACTGAAAACAAACATGCAGGTGCAGAAAGCAATTAGGAAGACTAATGGTATGTTAGCCTTTATTGAAGTGGATTTGAGTGCAGTAGTAGTGACGTTTTGCTGCAATTGTATGGAACCTTGGTTAGACTGCCCCTGGAGTAATGTGTCCAGTTTTGGTCCCCTTACCTTAGGAAGGATGTTATGATCATAGAGGGAGGACAATGACGGTTCATCAGACTTGTTCCCGAGATGGTGGGACCATCCCATGAAGAGAGATTGGGGAAACTGGGCCTGTATTCTCTACAGTTTCGAAGAATGAGAGGTGATCTCATTGAAACCTACAAAGTATTGAAAGTGATCGACAGGGTAGATGCAGCTAACATGTTTCCCCTGGTTGGGGGATCTAGAACCAGGGGAAACAATTTCAAAATAAGTGGAAATCCACTTAGGACAGAGATGAGGAGACATGCCTTTTCTCAGAGGGTTGTGAATCTTTGGAATTCTCTACCCCAGAGGGCTGTGGAAGCTCAGTCATTGAGTATGTTTAAAGCAGAGATTAACAGATTTCTAAATGGAGTCATAGAGTCGTACAGCATAGAAACAGGCCATTCGGCCCTCCGCGTCCGGGCTGACTATAATGCCGATCTATACTAATCCCACCTGCCTGCATTAACTCCATATCCCTCTATGCCTTGTTCATTCAAGTACCTGTCCAGGTGCCTCTTAAATGTCACTACTGTTCCTGTCTCCACCACCTCCTCAGGCAGATCATTCCAAATACCCACTATTCTTTGTGTGAAACATTTATCCCTTTGATCCCTTTAGACCTCCTCCCTCTCACCTTAAATCTATGCACTCTAGTTTTAGTCACCCCTAGCATGGGAAACAGACTCTGGCTATCTACCCTATCTATGCCTCTCTTAATTTTATATACCTCTATCATGTCTCCTCTCAGCCTCCTTCGCTGCAGGGAAATCAGTCCCAGCCTATCCAGTCTCTCTTTATAACTCAAGCCCTTCAAACCAGGCAACATCCTTGTGAATCTTTTCTGCACCCTCTCTCGCTTAATCACATATTTTGTGTAGTGTGACGACTAGAACTGCCCACAATACTCCAAATGCGGCCTAAACAATGTTATGTACAAATGTAACATGATGTCCCAATTGGTGTACTCAATGCCCCGGCCTAAATACCAGTGACATAACGGGAAATGGGGATTGTGTCAGAAAAAGGCATTGAAGTGGATGATCAGCTATTATCATATTGAATGGTGGAACAGGCTCGATGTCCCACTGCTGCTCCTATGTTCCAATGTTCCGAAATTGCTTAACTCTTTCAAAGGCCAAGGGAGGTTTGGTCAGGCTACTTTCCAAAGATTCTGAATTTCTGCTGGTCCAGCTCCAGTACTATCTCATATGGGCCCAGGATAGCATTTTCAGTCCGCTCATAATCTGATGAACATTCATCCTTTCCTGTTATTTTATTTTGTAAAACCAGCATCCAGTTCTCTGACGGTCATTGCAGTTGCTTTGAAAACATTTTTAAAAGGAAAGAAAAGTGCTGCCACATCCTCCTCATTGAACTTTAGAATGAACAGGGAGAACTGTAAGAACTCAGCACATGGTCCTGAGCTAGGGGCAGCTCCCTCACTAGCTGTGCCTTCACTGGGTGTACTGAGTCTTCATCTAGTTGTTTGAGCCGCCATAACTCCCTTTCCTCCTTCTCCTTCTGGAACACTTTTACTTTTTCCCTTTCTTGACACTCACTCTGCTCTTTCTCGCTCTCTCTGGAATTCTAATTCTAGTCCTTTCTGTTCTAGTTTTACCTTAGCTAACATTACTCTATCTGTCGAACATAGAACATAGAACATTCCAGCGCAGTACAGGCCCTTCAGCCCTCGATGTTGCGCCGACCTGTGAAACCATCTGACCTACACTATTCCATTTTCATCCATATGTCTATCCAATGACCACGGAAATGCCCTTAAAGTTGGCGAGTCTACTACTGCTGCAGGCAGGGCGTTCCACGCCCCTACTACTCTCTCTGTAAAGAAACTACCTCTGACATCTGTCCTATATGTATCACCCCTCAACTTGAAGCTATGTCCCCTCGTGTTTGCCATCACCATCCGAGGAAAAAGGCTCTCACTATCCACCCTGTCCAACCCTCTGATTATCTTATATGTCTCTATTAAGTCACCTCTTCTCCTCCTTCTCTCTAACGAAAACAACCTCGAGTCCCTCAGCCTTTCCTCGTAAGACCTTCCCTCCATACCAGGCAACATCCTAGTAAATCTCCTCTGCGCCTTTTCCAAAGCTTCCACATCCTTCCTATAATGCGGTGACCAGAACTGCACGCAATACTCCAGGTGCGGCCGCACCAGAGTTCTGTACAGCTGCAGCATGACCTCGTGGCTCCTAAACTCGATCCCCCTACTAATAAAAGCTAACACACCATATGCCTTCTTAACAGCTCTATTAACCTGGGTGGCAACTTTCAGGGATTTATGTACCTGGACACCAAGATCTCTCTGCTCATCTACACTACCAAGAATCTTCCCATTAGCCCAGTATTCTGCAATCCTGTTACTCCTTCCGAAGTGAATCACCTCACACTTTTCCGCATTAAACTCCATTTGCCATCTCTCAGCCCAGCTCTGCAGCCTATCTATGTCCCTCTGTAACCTACAACATCCTTCCGCACTATCCACAACTCCACCGACCTTCGTGTCATCCGCAAATTTACTAACCCACCCTTCTGCACCCTCATCCAGGTCATTTATAAAAATGACGAACAGCAGTGGCCCCAAAACAGATCCTTGCGGAACACCACTAGAAACTGTACTCCAGGATGAACATTTACCATCAACCACCACCCTCTGTCTTCTTTCAGCTAGCCAATTTCTGATCCAAAGCACTAATTCACCTTCAATCCCATACTTCTGTATTTTCTGCAACAGCCTACCGTGGGGAACTTTATCAAACGCCTTACTGAAATCCATATAGACCACATCCACGGCTTTACCCTCATCCACCTGTTTGGTCACCTTGTCAAAAAACTCAATGAGGTTTGTGAGGCACGACCTACCCTTCACAAAACCGTGCTGACTATCTCTAATGAACTTATTCTTTTCAAGATGATTATAAATCCTATCTCTTATAACCTTTTCCAACATTTTACCCTCAAACCCTGTTTGAGCCTTCAGCTTCAAGTGAAAAATGGTTGGCCACAAGTCTTACGATTACGTATTCCCTAGCTTTTGGACGGAGTGTAATCCCTAACCTTCCGGCTACATTCGTCAACTTTTCAGCAGACAGGGCATTTAACCTATACCAAGTTAATTCACTCTGTATGTAACTCCTTTATGGGCAATATAAATCCTTTATTCAAAAAGGGAGGGAGACAGAAAGCAGGAAACTACAGGCCAGTTAGCTACACATTTGTCTTGGGGAAATATTTAGAAGATATTATTAGGCATGGTATAGCCGGCACTCAGAACAAATCGAGGTAATCAGGCAGAATCAACATGGATTTATGAAAGTTAAATCATGTTTAATCAGTTTGTTGGATTTCTTTGATGGAGTTACATGTGCTGTGGATGAAGGAGAACCGGTGGATGTACTGGACTTAGATTTCCATAAGGCATTTGATAAGATGCCACATCAAAGTTTATCGTGGAAAATAAAAGCTCATGGTGTCGGGGGTAAAATATTGGTATGGAAAGAAGATTGAGTAGCGAACAGGAAACCGAGTGTCAGCATAAATGGGTAATTTTCTGGTTGGCAAGATGAAACGAGTGGTATACCACAGGGATCTTCAACTTTTTACAATTTATATAAATTAATTGGATGAAGGGACCGAATTGCTATATTTTCCCATGACACAAAGATATGTCGGAAACTAAGTTGTGAACAGGACATAGGGGACTGCAAAGGAATATAGATAGGTTAAGTGAGTGGGCAAAGACCTGGAAAATGGAGTATACTGCAGGAAAGTGTGAAATTGTCCAGTTTGGCAGGAAGAATAAAAAAGAAGCCTGTTATCTAAATGGTGAGAGATTGCAGTGCTCTGAGATGCAGAGGGATCTGGGTGTCCAAGTGCATGAATCACAAAAGGCTGGTAATCAGGTGCAGCACGTAATTGGAAAACTAATAGCTTGTTATTGTTTACTGCAAGAGAAATTGAATAGCAAAGTATGGAGGTCATGCTTCAGTTTTACAGGGCATTGGTGAGACCACATCTGGAGTATTGTGTACAGTATTGGTCTCCTTGTTAATGGAATAATGTAAATGTATTGGGGGCAGTACAGAGAAGGCTATTTAGACTGATACCTGGAATGGGCGGGCCGTCTTATGTGGGAATATTGGACAGGCTGGGCTTGTATCCGCTGGACTTTAGAAGAGTAAGAGGCGACTTGATTGAAACATATAAGACTCTGAGGCGTCTTGACGGGGTGGATGTGGAAAGGATGTTTCCCATTGTGGGAGAATCTAGAATTAGGGGTCCCTATTTAAAAATAAGGGGGTCACCCATTTAACACACAGATGAGGAGATTTTGTTCCTGTGAGGGTCGTGTGTTTTTGGAAATCTCTTCCTCAAAAGGCGCTGGAAGCAGAGTCTTTGAATATTTGTAAGGCAGAGGTAGATAGATTATTGAGAAGCAAAGGGGTGAAAGGTTATCGGGGGCAGGCGGAAATGTGAAGTCGAGTTTACAATCAGATTAGTCATGATCTTATTGAATGGCAGAGCAGGCTTGAGGAGCCGAGTGGCCTACTCCTGCTCCTAATTCATCTGTTCATATTTTCATAAGCTGTGGCTTAGGATGGTACTGTCTCCGAATGCGAACTTTTTAGTGCTGTAGCAGCGAAAGCCACAATAAAACCTACATTGAAATCTTTTTTTCTGGGAATCAATTGTTTATCCTACTTCTAATTTCTCGTTTGTCATTGGGTTACAATCAATTTCTGTTACAGCCATGGGAGGAGGGTTCCCAGATCCCCTCTTGTCCTATCTCTCATTTGACCACAATAGGGTTTATTCCTTTTTCGCATTGGACGTGCTGACCACCTCAGTGAGTATTTTACCTTATACCTTTATTGTGCTCGTGAAAGAGCCAGTCAGACAGGTTTTCTTGAGATTAAACAAGAGGTGAGTCTATTATACTTAACAATCTAAACTGGATCTGAATAAAATAATAAACATGTACGCTACTCATTCACGCACACACTCACATGAGAATCACACACAAATAAATTAGACTGAAAAATACATTGGCGTTGGATGAGAGTCCATGATAAAGAAAAAAACATATACAGTCTGTGAGGTTGGATAATTCTGTGGTCTGCGCCTTTGCCACCCTTACATATGAGTTTCATGTCATCTGCAGGAGTTGAAATTGTTTATTTTTACATTTAAGTCTATATCATGCATCTATCTATATGTTAGGAACAGCACTGGTTCTTATATTGACCCCTGAGAAACACCACTGTATACTTCTCCGCCCCCAGAATAAACAATGTCTGTTCACCACTTCTCTCTGCTTTCTGTCCCTGAGTCAATGTCATATCCACACTATCACTGTCACATTAATCCATGACTTCCATTTTTCATAACAAGTCTATGAAATGTCATTTGATCGCAGGCCTTTTGAAAGTTCATATACAAAACACGAAACACGCTGACCTCATCAACACTCACAGTTATGTCATCAACTAACTTGATCAAGATTATCAGACATGATTGATTATCAAGCTATCCATCCTGTTTGTCATTTATTATCAGATGTTTTTCCAAGAAGGATATATTTTTGAGCTCGGTTATGGCCTCTAGAAATTTCCAATCGCCGACATTAGACTGTTTGGTCAGAAGTTACAGGGTTTATCCAATTTCTTTTTATTTAAACAGGGTGCATCATTCACAGTACTCCACTCCCCTGTCACTACTCCCATAGCCAAGGAGGAGTGAAAGCTTCTGGCCAGTGACTCTGCCACTCCTTCCCTTAATAAACCTCATACATAACATCCAGTCTGGGTAAATGTTCTACTTTATTTTGGAACACTAAATGTTGGTTTGACAGGGGTTAACTGAATCTGTTTGTTCAATGTGTGTAATTAATGTCAGTCTCCATGCACCCTAATTGTGTCATTGGAGAGTTTTCCACTTCCATTAATAAGGAATTTCTTTCAATGTGTTATTCCAAGCCGGGAGCATCACCTCCACACTAACTAACAGCAGCTCCAGAGAGTGGGAAAGGATTGATCAGAATCTGAGAACAATAGATTGGAATTTTACAAAAATGGGCAGCAAGAGTTTATCCTATTGGTTTGGCGAAGTTACTGCAGATTATTATTGGAGAACATTAGAAATGCGAATCTATTATGCACTAAAGATGATTCAAACGATTTACTATCCCATCCTCGCTATTATTGGTGTCCCTGGTAAGTCTCTGTATCCAACTATTATATCTATAAACCATATGTCACTGACATGTGCTCTTGTCATGTAAATCCTGGGAATACTGAAGCCTCTGTCTTCAGTCTCTCTCACAAAGTCTGCTCCCTATCCACTGTCTATATCGACCAGACTAGCCAATGGCTGAGGCTGAAACAGACAGTTTACAACCTCTATGTTCTATTTATACCTGAGCTGAGTTCATCGTCATGTTCTCTCCATCACTTAACCTGCCTAATACCACTTCTGTAATATCACCCATGTCCACCTCTGTCTCAAAACATCTCCTGCATAAGCCCTCATCCGTGCCTTTGTTAAATCCACACTTGACTATTCCAATTCTGTCCTGGTCACCCTCCCAGTTATAAACCTCCATAAACCACAGACCATCCAGAACTCTGCTGCCTGTAAACTAATATACACCAAATCCCGATCACCCATCACCCCAAATCCTGATCACCCATCACCCCTGTGCTCACTGATCTACATTGGCTCCCGGTCTGGCAGCACCTTAATTTAAATATTCTCATTCTTGTGTTTGAATCCCTCCATGGCCTCACCCCTCCACTTAGTCCCATTTCCCTGTCCATATCCCATATTCTTGAAAATCTTATGCCTTCAACTCTTTTCCCAATTCCCCATTGAAAGTGAGTTGCTTTTTCTCTCTATCTCCCCCGGCTGTGAATTTCATGCTGGTGCCAATGTTACAGAAACCTTGATCCATAAAATGATGCTATCTGTACAGCCGGCCACTTCTAGTGTGGCCAACACAGTGCCCCATGCTGGGCAGGGGACATGCCCGGGCGTTCTATGTATGTGCTGTTAGTGTAAGGAGGGTTCAAGGTGACGTCAGTGCACCAGCCCAACAGTGTTGATGTCTGTCCTTGAAACTTGGTCTGTGGATGTCCACTGACAACCTGTGTTAGTCACTTGTTATTACAAAGGACCAGGCATCGAACTTACAGGTGAGGGGCTTTTGACTTGCTAATGCCATTGTAAAGTTAGTGGAGATGCTTTGGATGTTTTTCTGGACGTTGTGTTGTGAGCTGCTGCAGACATTCAGGCAGGGCAGAAGAATTTGTGACCCAATTCTGGACGAGGTTTGGGGACTGTAGTTACAGTGTCTCTGGGTCTGTAACATGACCAACAAATGGAGCAGAGGCTGCAGAGAGGGGAATCAATGTCAAGAGGCAAGAGGAGGGGGCTCTGCCCTACCCACCAGAGAAGCTTGATCCTGCATGGCAGCAAGCATGGATCACATGACCTCAGTCTGAGCTTCCATTGCAGCACTGAGATGTTGGGTGTCTGCCGTCTGTGCTGCAGTGGAAGCTGAGACAATGGTTACCAGATACTGTATCATGGCTGGGTCTGCGAGTGATGTCATGGAGTTAGTGACCACTTCCACAGGGGAAATAATGGGCTTCAATCTCTGTGCAATGTCCTGTGCCATCTTGGAGCTGGACTCCTCCATGTTCCGAGACAGTGATAACAGACTGTCTGACAGGCCTGTCAATGGACAAAGTCTCTCAGTGTACATGTCCATCAGCATTCTCCTGTATGCAGTTCCAGCAATGTTCATATCTGAGTCCTGTGTATTATAACTCGTTTGTGACCTCGCCCTCTGGTGAGCTGACACATGAACTATCCTTTCCCCCTGGCCTGGCTGCAGCTCACTTGTGCGCGGTGACTCACCACGTGTAGATTCCGACTTTATACCAGCCTCGAAAGCACACACAGTGTAAGTATTTGAACTGTTGGCTGTGAGTATTAGACCAAGTGATGGTGCTTCGCCATCAGTGCTGTGCTGCTGCTCTCTCTCTCTCTGTCTCCTGGAGCTGCTGTGACTGGAAAGCTGGTAGTTTTGGGTTATCATTGGAAAGTATAACATTAGAAGGGGAAAGTTGGGGTGAGGGATTGAGGGTGGGATGGAAAGCAGGAGGTCAATGGTCCCACCATCTGAAGCTTGTACATCATCCCAGACAGCAGGATGAGGGGGAGCTGGGAGTTAAGAAGGGACATAAGGCAGGAACATATCATCATCCTGAATACTGTCGGTGATGCCGGATGTTACGGGCTCTGTCACAGCCGATCCCATGATGTGAAGAACCATCTCCTCCCTCAGGCTCAGGTGATGAAGTTATGCCTGGCCCTCGCCGGAGTACTGCTGCTCCCTGTGTTTATGGGCCGCCTTGTCCTGTAAGAGAGAGAGCAGAATGGCAGTGATTGTGTTTCACTGTGTTTGGGTGATTTGCCTACCATAGCTGAATAGCTGGAGGTATGTGGAGGCATTGAGAGGTGGGTGTGAGGCTGGCATCAGTGGAAGGTGTGTGACGGTGAGGTGGAGTAAGTGAATGTTAGGTGTGAGTCCTGAGTATTAGGGATTGCTGATGGGTGAGTGATGGGGGTGTGGTACATTGAGCAGTGTGAGAGGTTGGTTGTGTTGAGGGTAGGAGATGCCATGTGGAGATGAATTCACCGACATTGATCACCCGTGTGAGCTCATTAAACTTCTTCTGGCTCTGCTGCCAGGTCCTCGGGGCCGGACCTCTTGCATTGACCTCCCAGGCCACCTGCTCCCATTCCCTTCGGAGAGTGTTACTTGAGGGCCTCGGCCCCACGCCATGAAAACATGGCCTCCCTCCTCCTGTCCCCCGCCACGACTAAGGCCTCCAGCACCACATCCGTGAACTGCAGATCCCTCTCTCTGTCCTGGTATTCCATTTACCTTGTTTCCAATTGCAGAATTCACAGTCAGCAGCAGCAGCACACGCAGCCTCCTGTGATTCAGTGCAGCTTCCCTTTAAGAGGGACAGACTGCCTTTAAAAGCTGAATGCTGGCTGAAACACGTACCAGCCTCACGCACACTTCCCTCCCAGTTAATGTGCAGACAGACATCAGCGTGGGTCACCCTGGGCAGCAAGAAGAATTCATGGAAATGAGGAGAAAGCAGGAGCTTTGTGTGTCACCTGCCTCAACAAGTACCGGCACGGGCAGATCATGAATCACAAACCCTACACACAGAAGGAGGATATTCAGCCCATTGTGTCAGTGCAGTCTCTTTGAAAGAGATATCAAATTAGTTCCTCTCTCCTCCTTTTGACCCACACTCCAGCTTTTTTAATTCCAATTCATGCATTTGCTGAATTCTCTTTTGAAAGATATTATTGAATCTGCTTCCACCATGTTTTCAGGCAGTGAATTCCAGATCCCAACAACTCGCTGTGTAAGAAAAGTCTCCTCATTTCACCTCTGGTTCTTTGTCAATTACCTTCAATCTGTGCCTTATTAACACTGAACTTTCTGACACTGGAAACAGTTTCACATTAATTAACCTATCAAAACCCTTCATGATTTTGAATTCTATATTAAATCTCCCCTTACCATTCACTGCTCTAAAGAGAACAATCCCAGCTTTTCCAATCTCTCCACGTAACTGAATTCCCAGATCCCTGGTACCATTCTAGTAAATCACCTCAGTATATTCACTAAGTGCTTGACATCCTTACCAAAGTGTGGTGATCAGAATTGGACACAATTCTCCAGCTGGGACCTAACCAATGATGGATGAAAATCAGCATTTCCTCCTTAGTTTTATTACTCTGTGCCTCTCTCTCTAACACCAAGGACACTACATGTTACATTCAAAGATCTGTGTGTGTGTCCACCCCCAGTCTCTCTAATCCTGCACCCACTTTATAATGGTACCATTGAGTTTATCTTGTTTCTCCTCATATTGCCTACCCAAATGTCTCACTTCACACTTCACTGAGTTAAATTACATCTGCCATGTTCCTGTCCATTTCACCAGTCAGTCTCTGTCCTGCTGAAGTCTGTTACTATCCTTCTCACTGATTATTAACATTTCTGAGATTCCTGCCCTCTGAAAACGTTGAAATTGTCCTCTCTGTACACAAGCCCATTGCATTAACATACAGCAACAGTGATTCCAACAGTGACGCTGGGGAACCGCACTTTGTACTTCCCTCCAGACTAAACAACAACCATTCTCCGCTACTCTCTGCTTTCTGTCACTGACCTAATTTCCTGCATGCTGACATTGAAAATATAAAAGGACTTCCATTTATGTAACGCCTTCATGACCACTGCATGTCCCAAAGCGACTTACAACCAATGAGTACTTTTTAACTGTTTAGTCAGTCTTGTAATGTAGGAAAAACACAGCCAATGTCCGCACAACAAGATCCCATAAGTAGCAGTGTGGTCATGATCAGATCTGTTTTTGTGATGTTGATTTGAGGGGTAAATGTTGACCAGGACACTGGGAATAATTACCCTGACCTTCTAAATAATTCCATGGGATCTTTCCTCCACCTGAGTGGACAGACGGGGCCTGGCTTTACCTTATCTTTGATAAGGCGGCACCTCTGACAGTGCAACACTCCCTCAGTACAGCACTGCAGTGTCAGCCTTGATTCTTGTGATCAAGTCCTGCAGTGACACTTGATCCTAGAAGCTTGTGACTGAAAGAGGAGAGAGCGACAAACTGAGCCACTGCTGACATTGGTCCTTTAATCCCATGTGTTTCTAATTCGGTAACACAGCTGTTATGTGCTACTTTATCAAACAGCTGCTGAAAGGATAGGAATATTGGGAAAGTACAGGCAGGAACAATCATAGAATCATAGAATAGCACAGTCCTGAATGATGTCATTCTGCCCATCAATTCAGTGCTGGCCCTTTCAAAGAACAATCCAGTTACACCCACTCCCTGACTCTTTCACTATATCCTAACATTTTTCCTGCTTCAGATATTTATCCAATTCCCTTTTGGGATCTACTATTGAATCTGTATCCATCAGCCTATCAGACAGTGCATCCCAAATCCAAACCACTCAGAAACAAAAATCCTCATGTCTGCTTCTTTTACCAATCGCCTTAAATCTGTGTCTCTGGTTAGTGACCCCTTGGTCATTGGAAACAGTTTATCTTTATTTAATTTATCTAAACCCTTCCTAATGTTAAACAGCTCAATTAAATCTCCTCTGAAAGTTCTCTGCTCGAAGCAGAACAACCCCAGCTACATAACTGTCATCCCTCATGCCTGCACAAATTCTCGTAAAACAGTTCTTTACCCTCTCCGAAGGCTTCATGTCCTTCCTAAAGTTTGGTTCCCAGTATTCGACACAAGACTTCAGGTGCAGCTGAACTAGTATTTTATATGTTTCACATAATGTCATTGCTTTTGCTTTTTTTGCCTCTATTTATAAAATCGAGGATTCCATATATTTATTAACGGTTTGGCTACAAAGATTTGTGTACAAATACTCCAGGTGTCTCTGTTATTTCACCACCTTTATAGTTATACCATTTAACTTGTATTGTCTCTCCTCATTCCTCCTTTCAAAATGTATTACCTCACACATCTGCAATGCCAATTAAATATTGAGAAGATTGAAGCCATTGCTTTCTGTCTCTGCTTCAAATATTTCCTAGCTACATACTCCATCCCTCTCCTTTGTAAATGTTTGAGACGAAGCCAAACTTTTCACACACTTGGTTACATAGTTAACCTTGAGATGCCTTGCGATGAGCTTCTGACCAGATTTTCACACCATCAGTAAAATCGCTTATTTCCACCCGCGGTGGAGTTGCATTTCTGGTTAAAAAGGAAAGTAATACAATAGTGAGGAAGGATATGAGACCTGATGATGTGGAGTCTGTATGGGTAGAGCTGAGAAACACTAAGGGGCAAAAAACGTTAGTGGGGGTTATATATAGACCCCCAAACTGTGGTGGTGATGTGGAAATGGTCTTAAACAGGAAATTAGAGATGCATGCGATAAAGCAACATCTGTAATTATGGGTGACTTAAATATAGATTGGTCAAATCAAATTTGTCACACTAACGTAGAGGAGGAATTACTGGAGTGTATACAAAAGTCCGAGTGCATCAGGCCTGTGTCCTCAGTACCTTGCTCTAAGGCAGCGAGGCCTGGACAACGTATGTCAGCCAAGAGTGACGTCTCAATTCCTTCCATCTTCGCTGCCTCCGGAGAATACTTGGCATCAGGTGGCAGGACCGTATCTCCAACACAGAAGTCCTCGAGGCGGCCAACATCCCCAGCTTGTACACACTACTGAGTCAGCGGCTCTTGAGATGGCTTGGCCACGTGAGCTGCATGGAAGATGGCAGGATCCCCAAAGACACATTGTACAGCGAGCTCCCCACTGGTATTAGGCCCACCGGTCGTCCATGTCTCCGCTATAAAGACGTCTGCAAACGCGACATGAAATCCTGTGACATTGATCACAAGTCGTGAGAGTCAGTTGTCATCGTTCGCCAGAGCTGACGGGCAGCCATAAAGACGGGGCTAAAATGTGGCGAGTCGAGGAGATTTAGTAGTTGGCAGGAAAAAAGACAGAGGCGCAAGGGGAGAGCCAACTGTGCAACAGCCCCGACAAACAAATTTCTCTGCAGCACCTGTGGAAAAGCGTGTCACTCTAGAATTGACCTTTATAGCCACTCCAGGCGCTGCTTCACAAACCACTGACCACCTCCAGGTGCGTATCCATTGTCTCTCGAGATAAGGAGGCCCAAAAGAATACAGGATGGTTTTCTGGACCAATATGTTGAGGAACCAACTAGAGAACAGGCCATCCCAGACTGGGTATTGTGTAAAGAGAGAGGAATAATTGACAATCTAGTTGTGTGAAATCCCTTGAGGATGAGCGACCATAATATAATCGAATTTGTCATGAAGAAAGCCAACAGTGACGTCAGAGGAGAGCTGCAAACTGATTGGTTGGGTGAGTAGCAGCTATTAGTGCATGTAGATATCTTTAAAAAAGTGAAAAGTTTATTTTTGTGGGAAAAGAACTCTGGTGATAAGGTGAGTACTACTGAAGTGTTTCTTTTTTTACTTTAGTGTAGTTTATTAAGAATCTTAGATTGAAGTGGGTAGAAAAAGGCCCCTCATGTAATTAGTATTTTTTTTTAATTAAGGGTGTAACTAATTAGTCTAAGGGTAGGTCATGACAGGAGAGTTCAGCCTTTGATCTGCTCCTCCTGCCCTTTGTGGGAAATCAGGGAGGCTTCCAGTGTCCCTAGTGAGCATGTGTGCAGGAAGTGGGGCCATCTGCAACTACTGGCGACCCGCATAATGGAGATGGAGCTGCAGGATAATTCACTGTGGAGCATCCATAATGCTGAGGAAGTCGTGGATAATATATTTAGCGAGGTGGTCACACCGCAGATAATAGCTGCACAGGCAGAAAAGGGATGGGTGACCACCAGACAGAGTAGTAGGCACAGGCAGGTAGTGCAGCAGTCCCCTGTGGTCACCCCCTCTCAAACAGATAGACCGCTTTGGATACTGTTGGGGGGGATGACCTCCCAGGGGAAAGCAGCAACAGCCAGGCCCATGGGACCACAGAGGGCTCTGCTGCACAGCAGGGCAGGTAAAGGGGTGTAAGAGCTATCGTGATAGGGAATTCTATCGTAAGGGGTGCAGGTAGGTGTTTCTGTGGCCGCAAAAGAGGCACCAGGATGGTATGTTGCTTCCCTGCTGCGAGGGTCAAGGATGTCTCGGAGTGGCTGCAGGAAATTCTGAAAGGAGACAGTGAGCAGCCAGAGGTCGTGGTCCATATTGGTGCTAATGACATAGACAGGAAGAGCGATAAGGTCCTGCAAAGTGAATATAGGGAGTTAGGCAGAAGGTTAAAAAGTAGAACCTCTAGGGGTAATCTCAGGATTTGGCCTAACCATTAGCCTCAAGAAAATGAACATCATGAGACAGCATGTCAGAAATGCTCCATCCATCAATATCGGCGGCCACGCTCTGGAAGTGGTTCAAGAGTTCACCGACCTAGGCTCAACTGTCACCAGTTACCTGTCTCTAGATGCAGAAATCAACAAGCGCACGGGAAAGGCTTCCACTGCTATGTCCAAACTGGTCAAGAGAGTGTGGGAAAATGGCGCACTGACACGGAACACAAACGTCCGAGTGTATCAAGCCTGTGTCCTCAGTACCTTGCTCTATGGCAGCGAGGCCTGGACAACGTATGTCAGCCAAGAGCGACTTCTCAATTCATTCCATCTTCGCTGCCTCCAGAGAATACTTGGCATCAGGTGGCAGGACCGTATCTCCAACACAGAAGTCCTCCAGGCGGCCAACATCCCCAGCTTATACACACTACTGAGTCAGCGGCGCTTGAGATGGCTTGGCCATGTGAGCCGCATGGAAGATGGCAGGATCCCCAAAGACACATTGTACAGCGAGCTCGCCACTGGTATCAGACCCACCGGCCGTCCATGTCTCCACTTTAAAGACGTCTGCAAACGCGACATGAAGTCCTGTGACATTGATCACAAGTCGTGGGAGTCAGTTGCCAGCGATCGCCAGAGCTGGTGGGCAGCCTGAAAGGAGGGGCTAAAATGTGGCGAGTCGAAGAGACTTCACAGTTGGCAGGAAAAAAGACAGAAGCGCAAGGGGAGAGCCAACTATGTAACAGCCCCGACAGACAAATTTTTCTGCAGCACCTGTGGGAGAGCCTGTCACTCTAGAATTGGCCTTTATAGACACTCCAGGCGCTGCTGCACAAACCACTGACCACCTCCAGGCTCTTACCCATTGTCTCTCTAGGTAAGGAGGCCTAAGACAAAGAAGAAGAAGAATCTCAGGATTGCTCCCTGTGCCACGTGCTAGTGAGGGTAGGAATAGGAGGATTAGGCAAATGTAAGTGTGGCTGTAGAGCTGGTGTAGTCGGGAGGGCTTCAGCTACTTGGATCATTGGGATCTCTTCTGGTGCAGAGGTGACCTGTACAAGAGGGTCGGATTGCATCTAAACTGGAAGGGGACCAATATCCTTGCGGGGAGGTTTGTTAGTACTACTCGGGAGGGTTTAAACTAGTCTTGCAGAGAGGTGGGACTCAAAGTAGTAGTCTCTCCGATGAGATAGTTGAGGTTAATGCAAGCAGTCCAGTAGGCGGGCCTGGCAGTGGCCTGACAGGGAGAGTGGAAGGTCTCGTCGACTAAACTGCAAGTACTTTCATGCAAGAGGCCTTACAGGTAAGGCAGATGAACTCAGAGCATGGATCAGTACATGGGATTGTGATATTGTAGCTATTACAGAAACGTGGTTGAGGGATAGGCAAGACTGGCAGCTCAATGTTACGGGGTACCGATGCTTCAGTTGGAGGGAAGAGAGGATGAGGAGTTGCACTTTTGATTAGGGAGTACATCACGGCAGTAGTTAGAGACGATATCCCGGGGGGAACGTCCAGTGAGGCCATATGAGTGGAGCTTAGAAATAAGCAAGGGGTGATCTCTTTGATGGGATTATACTATAGGCCCCCCAATAGTCAGAGGGAATTGGAGGAGCATATATGCAGGGAAATCACAGATAGGTGTAGGTATTTTCGGGTTGTAATAGTAAGTGATTTTAACTTTCCTAATATTGACTGGGACTGCCTTAGTGCTAAGGGATCAGATGGGTAAGAATTTGTTCAGTGTGTCCAGGATAGTTTTATGAAACAGTATGTGGATGGCCCTACGAGAGAAAAGGCTACACTCGACCTCCTCTTTGAAAATGAGGATGGGCAGGTGGATGATGTGCTAGTGAGGGAGCACTTTGGGACCAGTGACCATAACTCTATTAGCTTCAAGATAGTTATGGAAAAGGATAGGACTGGTCCAAAGGTTGAAGTCCTAAATTGGAGGAAGGTTGATTTCGATGGCATCAGACAGGAACTCTCAAAAGTTGAATGGAAGGGGCTGTTTACAGGTAGAGGGACGTCTGGCAAGTGAGAGGCTTTTAAAAGTGAGATAGGAAGAGTTATGGGCTGGCATATTCCTGTTAGATGGAAGGGAAAGACTGGCAAGTTTAGGGAACCTTGGTTGATGAGGGATGTTGAGGGTCTGGTCAGGAAAAAGAAAGAGGCATATGTCAGGTATAGGCAGCGGGGATCAAACGAGTCCCTCCAGGAGTACAGTGGATGGAGGAGTACACTCAAGAAAGAAATTAGGAGGGAGAAAAGGGGCCATGAGATTTCCCTGGCAGATAAGATAATGGAGAATCCTAAAATATTCTGTAAGTATATTAAGAGTAAAAGGGTAGCTAGGGTGAGAGTCGGTCCCCTTAAGGATCAGTGTGGTAATCTACGTGTGCAGCCACGGGAAATGGGCGAGATCTTAAATGAATACTTCTCGTCTTTATTTACCATGGAGACGACATGGAAGCTAGTGAGTTTACGGGAGGGAATTTCGATATCCTGGAGCATATCAACATTACAAAGGAGGCGGTGTTGGAGGCTTTGAAGCGCATTAAGGTAGATAAATCCGCAGGGCCTGACCAGGTGTATCTTAGGATGCTATGGGAAGAAAGGGAGGATATTCCTGGAGCCCGAGCAGAGATTTCTGCATTATTGTTAGCCACGGGTGAGGTACTGGAAGACTGGAGGATAGCTAATGTTGTGCCTTTATTTAAGAAGGGCAGCAGTGATAAGCCAGGGAACTGCAGGCCGGTGAGCCTTACATCAGTGATGGGAAAGTTACTGGAAGGTATTCTGACAGACAGGATTTATATGCATTTGGAAAGGCAACGTCTGATTAGGAATAGTCAGCATGGCTTTGTGCATGGGAATCATGTCTCAGGAATTTGATTGCGTTTTTTGAGGAGGTGACCAAGAGGATTGACGAGGGCAGGGCGATGGACGTTGTCTACATGGACTATAGCAAGGCCTTTGACAAGGTCCCGCATGGTCGGCTGGTCCAGAAGGTTCAAACACATGGGATCCAGGGTGTGCTAGCCAATTGGATACAAATTTGGCTTGGTGATCGGCTGGTAGTGGGGGGTTGTTTTTCAGATTGGAGGCTGGTGAACAGTGGTGTGCCACAAGCATCGGTTCTGGGCCCTCTCTTGTTTGTCATATATATTAATGACTTGGATATGAATGTAGGGGGCATGATTGGTAAGTTTGCAGATGAAACAAAAATTGATGGAATAGTAGAAAGTGAAGAAGGTTGTCTAAGGTTACAACAGGATATCGATAAACTTGGAAAGTGGGCAAGGGATTGGCAAATGGAATTTAATGCAGACAAGTGCGAAGTGATGCATTTTGGGAAGTTAAACCAGGGCAGGACATATACAGTGAATGACAGGGCCTGGGGAGTGTTGTTGAGAAGAGAGACCTTGGGGTGCAAGTGCATCGTTCCCTGAATGTGGCAACACAGGTAGGCTGGGTGGTGAAGAAGGTGTATGGCATGCTTGTCTCCATCAAATGCGGCATGGAGTACAAGAGTTGGGACGTCATGTTACAGTTGTACATAACATTGGTTATTCCGCATTTGGAGTACAGTGTGCAGTTCTAGTCGCAGCACTACAGGAAAGATGTGATTAAGCTAGAGAGGGTGAAGAAAAGATTTATAAGGATGTTGCCTGGTTTGGAGGGCTTGAGTTATAAAGAGAGCATGGGTAGGCTGGGTCTGTTTTCCCTGGAGCAAAGACGGCAGAGAGGGGACATGATGGAGGTATATAAAATTATGAGAGGCATAGACAGAGCAGGTAGCCAGAGTCTGTTTCCCATGGGAGGGGTGACGAAAACTAGAGGACATAGATTTAAGATGAAAGGGAGGAGATTGAAAGGGGATTAAAAGGGTAAAATTTTCACACAAAGAATATTGCGTATCTGGAATGAGCTGCCAGAGGAGGTGGTGGAGGCAGGAACAGTAGGCACATTTAAGAGTCATCTGGACAGGTATTTGAATGAGCAAAGCATAGACGGATATGGAATTAATGCAGGCACGTGGAATCAGTATAGATCGGCATTATGGTCGGCATGGACGCAGTGGGCCGAAGGGCCTGTTTCTATGCTGTACGAATCTATGACTCGAAGATGGAGAGTGACGTAGTTGATTCTGAGACGAGGGTCGTGAATCTTAATAAAGAAAAGTATGAAGGTATGAGGCACGAGTTGGCTATGATGGATTGGGAAACGTTACTTCAAGGGATGATGGTGGAAAGGCAATGGCAATATTCAAAGAGTGCATTGATGAACTGCAACAATTGTTTACTCCTGTCTGGCGCAAAAGTAAAATGGGAAACGTAGCCAAACCATGGCTTACAAGGAAAATTAGAGATAGTATTAGATTCACGGAAGAGGCATATACATTCGACAGAAAGAAGCAACAGACCTGAGGATTGGGAGCAGTTTAGAATTCAACAAAGGAGGACCAAGGGATTGAGTAATAAGGGGAAAATAAAGTACATGAGTAAGCTTGCGGGGAACATACAACCTGACTGTAAAGGTTTCTGTAGGTATGTAAAGAGGAAAGGATTGGTTCAGACAAATGTAGGTCCTTACAGTTAGAAACATGGGAATTTATTATGGGAAACAAAGAAATGGCTAACCAACTAAATGCATACTTTGATTCTGTCTTCACAAAGGATGGCACAAATATCTTACCAGAAATGTTGGGGAACACAGGGTTTAGTGAGAGGAAGGAACCGAAGGAAATCAGTATTGGTAGAGAAATTGTGTTGGAGAAGTTGATGGTATTGAAGGCCGCTAAATCCTCAGGGCCTGATAATCTACATCCCAGATTACTTAAAGAAGTGACACTAGAAATAGTGCATGCATTGGTGGTCATCTTTCAAGCTTCTTTCGACTTTGGAACAGTTCCAGCTGATTGGAGGGCAGCTAATGTAACCCCACCGTTTAAAAAGGGAGGTCGAAATAAAGCAGGGCATTATAGACAAGTCAGCCTGACGTCGGTAGTGGGAAAAATTCTAGAGTCCATTATCAAAGATTTGATAGCAAAGCACTTGGAGAACAGTGTTAGAATCGGATAGAGTCAGCATGGATTTACGAAAGGGAAATCATGCTTGATAAATCTATTAGAATTCTTCGAAGATGTAACTAATAGAGTGGATGAGGGGGATCCAGATAATGTGGTTTATTTGGACTTTCAGAAGGCTTTCGACAAAGTCCCACATAAGAGATTAGTGAGTAAAATTAAAGCGCATGGGATTAGTGGTAGTGTATTGCGATAGATAGAACATTGGTTGGCAGATGGAAAAAAAGAGTAGGGATAAACGGATCTTTTTCCAAATGGCAGGCAGTGATTAGTGGGGTACCACAGGGATCGGTGCTAGGACCCCAACTATTCACACTCCATATTAATGATTTAGATGAGGGAACTAAATGTAATATCTCCAAATTTTCAGAAGACACAAAACTGGGTGGGAGGGTGAGTTGTGAGGAGGATGCAGAGTGGCTTCAGGGTGATTTGGACAAGTTGAGTGAGTGGGCTATTGCATGGCAGATGCAGTATAATGTGAATAAATGAGAGGTTATCCACTTTGTTAGCAAAAACAGGAAGGCAGATTATTATCTGAACGGCGATAAACTGAGAGAGGGGAGTATGCAACGAGACCTGGGTGTTCTCGTACACCAGTCACTGAAGGTAAGCATGCAGGTGCAACAGGCGGTAGAAAAAGGCGAATGTTATGTTGGCCTTCATAGAGACAGGATTCTAGTACAGGAGGAGGGATGTCTTGTTGCAATTATACAGGGCCTTGGTGAGGCCGCACTTGGAATATTGTGTGCAGTTTTGGTCTCCTTCTCCGAGAAAGGATGTTCCTGCTATAGCGAGAGTGCAATGAAGGTTTATCAGACTGATTCCTGGGATGCCGGGACTGACGTATGAGGAGAGATAGGATTATATTCGCTGGAGTTCGGAAGAGTGACGAGGGATCTCATAGAAACCTATAAAATTCTACTACTTCCACCATTCCATCCCTCAGCAACCCACATGCATCCCATCCAGACTGGTAAATGATCTACTTTATTGTGATACAAAAAGTGCTGTATTGAAAAGGGTTAACTGAATCTGTTTGTTAAGTGACTGCAAATAATGTCAGTCTCCATGGACCCTAATTGTGTCACTGGATGTTTTCCATCTTCTATTAATAAGGGGCTCCCATGTGTCGTCCCATAGTTTCAGCTGGAACATCAACCCCGGCACAACAGAGATCAGCGGCTCCAGAGAGAGAGAAAGGATAGATCAGAATCTGAGAACAAGAGATTGGAATGTTACAACAATGGATCAGAATCTGAGAACAATAGATTTGAATGTTACAACAATGGATCAGAATCTGAGAACAATAGATTGGAATGTTACAACAATGGATCAGAATCTGAGAACAATAGATTGGAATGTTACAACAATGGATCAGAATCTGAGAACAATAGATTGGAATGTTACAACAATGGGTCAGAATCTGAGAACAATAGATTGGAATGTTACAACAATGGACAGGAGTTTATCCTCGGATCTTTACTACCTTTCTACATATTATGATTTTTACTCATTAAACACTCGGATCCGTCTCGCACTGAAGATTATTCAATACATTTACTATCCCATCCTGGCTATTATTGGTGTCCCTGGTAAGTCTCTCTATCTAGCTATTAATTCTATAAACCAAGTCTAACAGCATTACTGCTCCTGTAATTTACTCTGCACTTTTTGCTGCCGTTGTATTCCTGGTGAATATGTCCAGCTATTAGCTCGATAAACCATTGCCAACTTTATTGGATTTCTTGACATTTGCTCTCTCATCTTTACTGCTGTTGCTGTCTCTATTTCCCGGTAGGGCATCTGTGAACCCCGTTTCACTGAAATACTGTTCTGTTATGTAAATTTTAGGAAGACTGAAGCCAGTGTCATTGGTCTCCATCACAAACTCCATCCCCCATCTGTGAAACAAATACACCACCCTGTCCAATATCTGAGGCTGTTTGCAATCGGTGAGTTCTATTTAAACCTGAGCTGAGTCCATCTCCATATTCTCTCCAGTACCAACCCTGTCTATGGCCACCTCTGTAATATCCCCCACCTCCACCTCTGTCTCAGCCAATCTGCTGCATAAACCCTCAACTGTACCTTTGTTAAATCCACACTTGACTATTCCAATTCTATCCTGGTCACCCTCCCAGTTATAAACCTCCATAAACCACAGCCCATCCAGATTTCTGCTGCCTGTATCCTAACTCACACCAAATCGATCACCCATCACCCCTGTGCTCACTGATCTACATTGGCTCCTGGTCTGGCAGCACCTTAATTTTAAAATAGTCATTCTTGTGTTTGAATCCCTCCATGGCCTCACCCCTCCAATTAGTCCCATTCTCCTGCCCATTCTCATATTCCTGAAAATGTTTTGACTTCAATCTTTTCTCATTTCTCCTTCTGAAGTGAATTCCTTTCTCACTGTATCTGTCCCGAGCCACTATTTTAGACTCTACAGCACTACTGGTGCTGACGGTACAGAAGCTGGGATCCATAGAGAGATGTGAACTGCACAGCCAGGCACTTCTCATGCGGCCTGCACAGTGCCCCATGCTGGGCAGGGCTCCAGCTCAATCGTACCATGTATGTGTTGTTGCTCTGAGGATGGTTTTGAATGTGTTGTCAATGTACCATACCGGCAGCTTTGATGTACGTCTTTGAAACTTGGTCTGTACATGTCCACTGATCGCATGTGTTAGTCACTCTCAGCTGAACATACATTCAGCAGCACGAGGAACCCCCTCTCGTATTATTTAAAAGGACCAGGCATCCAACTTACAGGTGAGGGGCTTTTGACTTACTTCTGTTATTGTAAAGTTAGTGGAGGTGCTGTGAATGGTTTGTTGGAGGTTGTGTTGTGAGCTGCTGCAGACATTCAGGGAGGACAGAGGATTTGGTGACCCAACTCTGGACGAGGTATGGTCTATCAGGGGGAAACAGCAGCAGCCAGAGCAGAGGCACCACGGCTGGCACTGTTGTTCTGCAGGGAGGGACAAAGCACAGAAGAGCAATAGTTATAGGGGATTCTATAGTCAGGGCACAGATAGGCGCTTCTGTGGACATGAAAGAGACTCCATGATGGTATGTTGCATCCCTGGTGCCAGGGTCAAGGATGTCTCTGAACGGACATGGGGCATTCTGAAGGGGAGAAGGTGAACAGCCAGAGGTTGTGGTACACATCGGTACCAATGACATAGGCAGGAAGAGTGATGAGGTCCTGCAGGGGGAGTTTAGGGAGTTAGGTGGAAAGTTAAAAAACAGTACCTCGAGGGTTGTAATCTCTGGATTACTCCCTGTGCCACATGCCAGTGAGGCTAGAAGCAGGAAGATAGTGCAGCTAAACACGTGGCTGAGCAGCTGGTGTAGAAGGGAGGGTTTCAGATATCTGGACCATTGGGCTCTCTTCAGGGACAGATGGGACCTGTACAAGAAGGACGGGTTACATATAAACTGGAGGGGCACTAATATCCTTGCTGCAAGGTTTGCTAGCGTCACTCGGGAGGGTTTAAACCAGTGTGGCAGGGGGGTGGGAACCAGAGCAGTAGGACAGCTAGTGAAATAAATGAAGAGGACATAATAAAGAAGGCCAGTAGGACTAAGAGGAAAAGCAAGCAGGGAGATGTTTCTGAGCACAGCGGGACTGGTGTTCTGAAATGCATTTGTTTCAATGCGAGAAGTATAACAGGTAAGGCAGATGAACTTAGAGCTTGGATTAGTACTTGGAAATATGATGTTGTTGCTATTGCAGAGACTTGGTTGAGGGAAGGGCAGGATTGGCAGCTAAATGTTCCAGGCTTTAGAAGCTTCAGGCGGGATATGGGGAATGTAAAAGGGGTGACGGAGTTGCATTACTGGTAAAGGAGAATAACACAGCTGTACTGCGGGAGGACAAATCAGAGGGGTCATGCAGCGAGTCAATATGGGTGGAGCTCAGGAATAGGAAGGGTGCAGTCACGATGTTGGAGGTTTACTACAGGCCTCCCAACAGCCAGCGGGAGGTAGAGGAGCAGATATGGAGACAGATTTAGGAAAGATGTAAAGGTAACAGGGTTGCAGTGGTGGGTGATTTTAACTTCCCCAATATTGACTGGGACTCGCTTCGTGCTAGGTGCTTGGATGGGGCAGAATTTGTGAGGAACATCCAGGAGGTCTTCTTGAAACAGTATGTTTATAGTCTAACAAGGGATGGGGCCATTCTGGACCTGTTATTGGGGAATGAGCTCGGCCAGGTGGTCGAAGTTTCAGTGGGGGAGCATTCCCGGAACAGTGACCATAATTCCATAAGTTTTAAGGTACTTGTGGATAAGGATAAGAGTAGTCCTCGGGTGAAGGTGCTAAATTGGGGGAAGGCTAATTATAACAAAATTAGGCAGGATCTGAAGAATTTAGAATGGGGGCGGCTGTTTGAGGGTAAATCAACATCTGACATGTGGGACTCTTTCAAACGTCAGCTGATTAGAATCCAGGACCAGCATGTTCCTGTGAGGAAGAAAGAGAAGTTTGGCACGTTTCGGGAAAGCTTGGATAACACAGGATATTGTGAGCCTCGTCAAAAAGAAAAAGGAAGCAGTTGTAAGAGCTGGATGGCTAGGAACAGACTTGAGGAATATAAAGACAGTAGGAAGGAACTTAAGCAAGGACTCAGGAAGGCTAAAAGGGGTGATGAGAAGTCATTGGCAAACAGGATTAAGGAAAATCCCAAGGCATTTTATACATTTATAAAGAGCAAGAGGGTAACCAGGGAAAAGGTTGGCCCATTCAAGGACAGAGATGGGAATCTATGCGTGGGGCCAGAGGAAGTGGGCGAGGTGCTAAATGAGTACTTTGCATCAGTATTCACCAAAGAGAAGGACTTGTTGGATGATGAGCCGAGGGAAGGGAGTGCAGATAGTCTCAGTCATCTCATTATCAAAAAGGAGGAGGTGTTGCGTGTCTTGCAAAGCAATAAGATAGATAAGTCTCCAGGGCCTGACGTGATCTACCCTAGAATACTGAGGGAGGGAAGGGAAGAAATTGCTGGGGCCTTGACAGAAATCTTTGCATCCTCATTGGCGACAGGTGAGGTCCCAGAGGACTGGAGAAAAGCCAATGTTGTTCCTTTGTTTAAGAAGGGTGGCAAGGATAATCCAGGAAATTATAGGCCTGTGAGCCTTACGTCAGTGGTAGGGACATTATTAGAGAGGATTCTTCGGGACAGGATTTACTCCCATTTGGAAACAAACGAACTTATTAGCGAGAGACAGCATGGTTTTGTGAAGGGGAGGTCGTGTCGTACTAATTTGATTCAGTTTTTTGAGGAAGTGACGAAGATGATTGATGAAGGAAGGGCATTGGATGTTATCTATATGGACTTTAGTAAAGCCTCTGACAAGGTCCCGCATGGCAGACTGGTACAAAAGGTGAAGTCACACGGGATCAGAGGTGAGTTGGCAAGATGGATACAGAAGTGGCTCGGTCATAGAAGACAGAGGGTATCAGTGGATGGGTGTTTTTCTGAATGGAGGGATGTGACTAGTGGTGTTCCGCAGGGATCAGTGCTGGGACGTTTGATGTTTGTAGTATGTGCAAATGATTCGGAGGAAAATGCAGCTGGTCTGATTAGTAAGTTTGCGGAGTTGCAGATAATAATGAGGATTGTCAGAAGATACAGCAGGATATAGATCGGTTGCAGACTTGGGCGGAGAAATGGCAGATGGAGTTTAATCCGGACAAATGTGAGGTAATGCATTTTGGAAGGTCTAATGCAGGTGGGAGGTATACAGTAAATGGCAGAACCCTTAGGAGTATTGACAGGCAGAGAGATCTGGGCGTACATGTCCACGGGTCACTGAAAGTGGCAACGCAGGTGGATAAGGTATTCAAGAAAGCATACAGCATGCTTGCCTTCATCGGACGAGGCACAGAGTATAAAATTGGCATGTCATGTTGCAGCTGTACGGAACCTTAGTTAGGCCACACTTGGAATTTTGCGTGCAATTCCGACTGCCACACTACCAGAAGGACGTGGAGGCTTTGGAGAGGGTACAGAGGAGGTTCACCAGGATGTTGCCTGGTCTGGAGGGCATTAGTTATGAGGAGAGGTTGGAAAAACTCGAATTGTTTTCACTGGAACGACGGAGGTGGAGGGGCGACATAATCGAGGTTTACAAAGTTATGAGCGGCATCGACAGAGTGGATAGTTACAAGCTTTTTCCCAGGGTGGAAGAGTCAGTTACTAGGCGACATAGGTATAAGGTGCGAGGGGCAAAGTTTCGAGGGAATCTGCGAGGCAGATTCTTTACACTGAGGGTGGTGAGTGCCTGGAACTTGCTGCCGGGGGAGGTGTTAGAAGCAAATACGATAGCGACGTTTAAGAGACATCTTGACAAATGCATAAATAGGAAGGGAATAGAGGGATATGGGCCCCGGAAGTGCAGAAGGTGTTAGTTTAGGCAGGCATCAAGATCGGCGCAGGCTTGGAGGGCCGAATGGTCTGTTCCTGTGCTGTACTGTTCCTTGGTATTTGTTCTTGACTGTATTTACAGTGTCCCTGGGTCTGTAACACGACCAACAAATGGAGCAGAGGCTGCAGAGATGGGAAGCTATGTAAAGTGAGAGGAGGAAGGGGCTCTGCCCTACCCTCCCTGGGTTTTCCAAGAGCACTTTTCCTATGCACACCTAATCCAGGAGCAGTGTGTGAGGCAAGTCTGATTCAATTAGGAGGTGGTCACAGAGCTGTGTCACCTCTTGCAACACGACCTGGAGCCTCACTGCGTGCCGTTCTGGTCGCCACATTACCAAAAGGATGCTTTGGAGAGGGTGCAGAGGATGTTCACCAGGATGTTGCCTGGTATGGAGGGCGCTAGCTATGAAGGGAGGTTGAGTAGATTAGGATTATTTTCATTAGAAAGACAGAGGTTGAGGGGGGACCTGATTGAGGTGTACAAAATCATGAGAGGTATAGACAGGGTGGATAGCAAGAAGCTTTTTCCCAGAGTGGGGTTTGAATTACTAGGGGTCACGAGTTCAAAGTGAGAGGGGAAAAGCTTAGGGGGCATATGCGTGGAAAGTTCTTTACGCAGAGGGTGGTGGGTGCCTGGAACGCATTGTCAGCGGAGGTGGTAGACGCGGGCACGATAGCGTCTTTTAAGATGTATCTAGACAGATACATGAATGGGCAGGAAGCAAAGAGATACAGAGCCTTAGAAAATAGGCGAATGTTTAGATAGAGGATCTGGATCGGCGCAGGCTTGGAGGGCCGAAGGGCCTGTTCCTGTGCTGTAATATTCTTTTTTCTTTTGTTCTTTCTCACACCAGGGTGAGGACGGAGTTGTCAGTGGCTGTTAAAGTCACAGTTTCATTGAACTTCCATGTATCTGAATATTTCCCGGCAGGAGCAGGAGACATATCAAACATAGAGTCATAGAGAGTGATAGATACATTTATGGCACAGAAGATGACCATTCGGCCCCTCAGGGCCCGCTCCCTGTGGAACAATCCAGTCAGTCCCACTCTCCCAGTCAGTCCCCGTATCCCTGCAAGATCATCTCCTTCGGGTGTCCATCCAGTATCCTTTTGAATTCATTGTCTCTAACGATGAAGTCCAAGATCTGATATGCTTCGCTAAACACTCTCCTAATATGTCCTGCCAACTTCAAATATCAATGCAGATGCAGCCCCAGGTCGCTCTGTCCCTGCACAATCTTTAGAACTGTGTCATTAAGTCTATATTACCTTCCTATTCCTTCTGACAAAATACATCACCTCACAGTCAGTTGTATGAAATTCCACCTGCCACTTCTCTGTCCATTCTGCTAGCCTATCTATATCCTGCTACAGGTGGTTTGCAACATCATCACTGTTTACCACACCTCCAAGATTGGTATCATCGGAAAGTTTTGAAAATCTCCTCTGTATTCCAAGATCCATGTAACTTATATATAGCAAAAAAACAAACAGTGGTCCGAAGCACTGACCCTTGGGGAAAATCACTGTCTACCATCCTCCAGTCTGAAAAACAACCATTTAACACATTTCTCTTTTTTCTGTCCTATGGACAATTTTTGATCCAATTAGATGCTATTCCATGAGGTTCAATTTTGTTAGCCAAGCTTCTGTGTGTTTCTTCGTCAAATAATTTCATAAAATCCACGGAGACAACATCCACCACATTCCCTTCATCAACCTTCTCTGATTTTCTAAATAAATTCAATTACTTCATCAAGCATGATCTGCCTTTTAGAAATCCGTGCTGACAATCCTTAATTAACTCAACATCTCCAAGTGTGTGTTGTCCTTTTCCCCTGATTATTGTTTCTAAAACTTTCCTCACAACTGATGTTAAACTAACTGGCCAGTAGTTACTAGGCCTGTGTGTTGTCCATTGATAATTCTGGGAGGTGAGGGTGACCATCTATATCATCAATATCTCCCTCAGCAGGGAGAAGCAGGATGAAAGATCCCGTGGCTTTGTCAGGATAGCGGGATTCCTGATGGTGTAGGTGGCTCTGCGGGGCCCCCATGTCAACCCATGGGTTGAGGTACAGGAACTGAAAGATCTCTCACTCCATCAATGTACAGTTGGTGTGTGAGCATGGCCAGTACGTCATGTTGGTGAATGTCCACTATCCCGGCAGCAGCCACCATAACTTCATTCTGAATCAGTCAGCCGGTCCCAACACATCGGGGCTCCATGAAGAACCAGAATGTGGCTCCTTGGAGACAAATGAACCCCCTCTAGACACAGCCCATGCTTCTACACTCTCAATCCACCTCCCACCATCAACTGTTAGTTACGCAATTAGCATGTGTATGATGTGAGCAATGGAGTCACCAGGAACATGGTGGAACAGAACATCGGTGTGATGAAGCAATGCTTCCGATGTCTGAACCGCTCGGGGAGAGCCCTCCAGTACACACTGGAGCAGGTATCTGAGTTCATGGTGTTCTGCTGCACCCTTCATATAATCACCATCATGAGGACACAGGCATTGGCACCAGGAATCCAGAGGCCACCTCAGGAGGAGGTGGGAGGGAAGATATTTCCTGGATGCCTTCGACCCGGACAGGCTGTCGGAGAGTCCCTGCTAAGATTCCAGTTCCCATAGGACAACTTCCCTTTCCAGCCATGAATTCCCCATTCTCCACCATTACACCCATCTGAGACGCCCCATCACAGTGTCCCCTTGGTCAGCATCCTGTAATAAAAACATCAGAGAATTATTACAGCACAGAAGGACCAATTCAGCCTTTCGTATCTTCACTGGCTCTCCGAATGAGCAATTCACCTAACGCCGTTCCCTGCCTTCTTCCTGTAATCCTGCACATTCTTCCTTCTCATATAACAATCTATTCAGCTTTAATTGAACCTGCCTCCACCACACTCTCAGGCAGTGCATTCCAGACTCTAACCAATCACTGTGTGAAAAAATATTTTCCTCAGGTCGTCTCTGCTTCTTTTACCCATGACTTTAAATCTGTGCCCTCTCTTTCTCGATCCTTTTACGAGTGGGAACTGTTTCTCTCTATCTACTCTATGCAGACACCTCATGATTTTTGAAACCTCTAATAAATCACCTCTCGGCCTTCTCCGAGAAAAACAGTCCTAACTTCTCCAATCTATCTTCATAACTAAAATTCCTCAATCTGGGAATGATTCTGGTCAATCTTCTCTGCACTCTCTCCAATGCCCTCGCGTCTTTCCTCAAGTGTGGCACCCAGAACTGGACGCAATACCACAGCTGAGGCTTAAATAGTGTCTTATATAAGTTCAATATAACTTCTTTGCTCTTGTACTCTATGCCCATATTAATAAAGCCCACGATACTGCATGCTTTATTAAACACTTTCTCAACCTGTTCTGCCGCCTTCAATGACTTCTGCACATATGCACACAGGTTCTTCTGCTCCTGAACACCCTATAGAATTGTATATTGTCACCCCATGTTCTTCCTACCAACATGAATCACTTCACATTTCCCTGTATTGAACGACATCTGCCACCTGTCTGCCCATTCCATCAACTTGTGTGTGTTCTTTTGAAGTTCTACACTATCCTCCTCACAGTTCACAATGCTTCCAACGTTCGTATCAGCTGCAAACTTTGAAATTGTGCCCTGTACACCCAGGTTTAGGTCCTTAATATATATCAGGAAAAGCAAGGATCCCAACACTGATCTCTGGGGAACTCCACCACAAACCTTCCTCCAGCCTGTAAAACATCCATTAACCACTACTCTTTGTTTCCTGTCACTCAGCTAATTTCGTATCCATGTTGCTAATGTCCCTTTTATTCTATGAGCTACAAGTTTGCTCACAGGTCTGTTGTGTGGCATTGTATCAAAAGGTTTTTGCATGCAGGGAATAGTTAAATGTCTGGAATGCACTGCTTGAGAATGGTGGAGGCAGGTTCATTTGAAACTGAATAGACCGTTATATGAAAATCAATGTACACCACATCAACAGAATTGCCCTCACCAACTCTCTCTGATACCACCTCAAACATCTCCAGAAAATTAGTTAAACATGATGTTCTCTCAAGAAATCCATGATGGCTTGTTTAATTAACTCGCATTTGTCCATGTGACTATTAGCTTTGTCCAAGATTATTTATTTCTAGAAGTTTTCCCACCACCGAAGTTTAACTGACAGGCCTCTTGTTGCTGGCCTTATCTTTACACCCTTTTTTGAACAAGGGTGTAACGTTTACAATTCTCCAGTCCTCTGGCATCACCCCGAGTCTAAGAAAGACTGAAAAATTATGTCCAGTGCCTCTGCGATTTCCACCCTCACTTCCCTCAGTATCTTTGGATACATCTCATCTTTTCCTGGTGCTTTATTCAATTTAAGTCCAGACAGCCTATCTAATACTTCCTCTTTATCAATTTTAAACCCCATTAGTGTCCGACTTATCTCCTCTTTCAACATTGCCTGGGTTGCATCTTAGAATCATAGACAGTTTATGGCACACAGAGAGAGGCCACTTGGCCCATCGTGTCTATGCTGTCCAAAAAACGATCCATCCATTCTAATCCTACCTTCCAGCATTTGATAAATTACAGCACTTGAGGTGCACATCCAGACACCTTTTGAATGAGTTTTTGGTTTCTGCCTCAACTACCCTTTCAGAAAGTGAGTTCCAGACTCTGACCACCCGCTGGGTGAAAAATAAAATCCGCAGCTCCCTTTTAGTCTTTCTACCAATCACTTTAAGTCCATGCCCCCTCGCCACTGACCTCTTTGCTAAGGTGAATGGACCCTTCAGCTCCACTCTACTCTCAGTTTTGTACAGTTCAATCAGATTTACCCTCAGCCTTCTCTAATTCAAGGAGAACAGTCCCAGCCTGTCCAATCTTTCCTCAGAGCTGCATTTTTCCAGTCCTTGCCACATCCTCGTAAATCTCCTGTGTACCCTCTCTGGTGCAATTACATCCTTTCTGTAATGAGCTGACCAGAACTGCACACAGTACTCAAGTTGTGTCCTAACCAATGAGTTATAGAATTCTAGCATAACCTCCCTGCTCGTATATTCTATACCTTGGCTAATAAAGGAAAAGATTCCATATCTTCTTCCTTGGTAAAGACAGGTGGAAATTATTCATTTATTACCTCAGCTATATCCTCTGCCTCCATGTGCAAATCCCCTTTTTGGTCCTGAGTCGGCCCCATTATTCCTTTTACTACCCTTTTACTATTTAGATGCCGATAGAAAACTTTGGGATTTCCTTTAATGCTCGCCTCTTTTCATGCTCTCTCTTTGCTTCCCTAATTTGCTTTTTCACTTCCCCTCTGGACTTTCAATATTCAGCCTGTTTCTCAATAGTATTTTCTACCTGATGTCTGTTATATCAGACATAAACTTGTCAACCTTTCGTGCGGCCTTCAAAGATCTGTCTGAATACACACCAAGTCTCTCTGTAACAAAAACAAGAAATGCTGGAGTCACTCAGCAGGTCTGGCAGCATCTGTGGAAAGAGAAGCAGAGTTAACGTTACGAGTCTCTCTGTTCCTGTCTCCTCATTTAAACAATACCCCTTTGTTTCTGTTGCCTTCCCTTACACTTCCTACCCAAATGTCTAACTTCACACTTCACTGTGTTCATTTATATTTGCCATGTTCCTGCTCATTTCACTGGTCAGTCGCTGTCGTCCTGAAGTCTGTTACTATCCTTCTCACCGTTTATTAACATTTCTGAGTTTCCTGCCAACTTTGACATTATCCCCTCTGTACACAAGCCCATTGTATTAACAAACAGCAACTGGGGCGGCACAGTGGCGCAGTGGTTAGCACCGCAGCCTCACAGCTCCAGCGACCCGGGTTCAATTCTGGGTACTGCCTGTGTGGAGTTTGCAAGTTCTCCCTGTGTCTGCGTCGGTTTCCTCTGGGTGCTCCGGTTTCCTCCCACATGCCAAAGACTTGCAGGTTGATAGGTTAATTGGATGTTATAAATTACCCCTAGTATAGTTAGGTGGTAGGGAAATATAGGGACAGGTGGGGATGTGGTGGGAATATGGAATTAGTGTAGGATTAGTATAAATGGGTGGTTGATGGTCGGCACAGACTCGGTGGGCTGAAGGGCCTGTTTCAGTGCTGTATCTCTTAAAAAAAAAAACTGTGATCCCAACAGTGACCCTGGGGAACCTCACTGTGTACTTCCCTCCAGGCTGAAGAATAACTATTCTCCACTACTCTCTACTTTCTGTCACGGCGCTAATTTCCCACATGCTGACATTGAAAATAAAAAACAGACTTCCATTTATGAAACGCCTTTCATGACCACCGCATGTCAAAAAAGTGATTTACAACCAATGTATACTTCTTGAAGTGAAGTCACTCTTGTAATGTAGGACACAGGCAGACAATTTCTGCCCAGCAAGATCCCACAAGCAGTAATGTGAGAATGATCAGATCTGTTTTTGTGATGTTGATTGAAGGAAAAAATATTGACCAGGACACCGGGAATAATTCCCCTGCTCTGCTTCTGCATAGTGCGATGGGATCTTTAACATCCACCTGAGAGGGCAGACTGCAACTTGGTTTAAAGTTTCATTCGATAGACTGCACCTCTGACAGTGCAGCACACCCTCAGTACTGCACTGCAATGTCAGCATTGATTCTTGTAATCAAGTCCTGCAGTGACACTTGATCCTGGAAGCTTGCCACTGAAAGGGGAGAGAGCTACAAACTGAGCCACAGCTGACATTGGTCCTTTTATCCCGTGTGTTTCTAATTCGGTAACACGGCTGTTATTTGGTACTTTCTCAAATGCCTTGTGAAAGGATTGGAATATTGTGAAAGTCCAGGTGGGAACCATCATAGAATCATAGAATAGCACAAACTGAATGAGGCAATTCGGCCCATCAAGTCTGTGCTGGCCCTTTCAAAGAGCAATCCAGTTAGTCCCACTCCCTGGCTCTTTCACTATATCCTTGCATTTTTTCTCCTTCAGATATTTATCCAATTCCCTTTTGGGATCTACTATTGAATCTGTATCCATCAGCCTATCAGACAGTGCATTCCAAATCCAAACCACTCAGAAACAAAAATCCTCATGTCTGCTTATTTTACCAATCGCCTTAAATCTGTGTCTCTTGGACATTGGAAATAGTTTCTCTTTATATATGTATCTAAATCCTTCCTAATGTTAAACACCTCAATCAAATCTCCTCTGAAAATTCTCTGCTCTAGGCAGAACAACCCCAAATACATAACTGTAATTCCTCATGCCTGGACAAATTCTAGTAAAACAGTTCTGTACCTTCTCCGAAGGCTTCATGTCCTCCCTAAACTGTGGTTCCCAGTATTCGACACAAGACTCCAGGTGTAGCTGAACTAGTATTTTATATATGTTTCACATAATGTCCTTGCTTTTGTTCTTTTTGCCTCTATTTATAAACCCTAGGATCCCATACATTTATGAACTGTCAAGTTAACCTTTCCTGCCACCTTCAAAGATTTATGTACAAATCCCAGGTGTCTCTGTTATTTCACCATCTTTATAGTTGTACCATTTAACTTGTATTGTCTCTCTTCAATCATCCTTTCAAAATGTATTACTTCACACATCTGCAATGCCAATTAAATATTGAAAGATTGAAGCCATTGCTTTCTGTCTCTGCTCCAAACATTTCCTAGTTACACACTCCATCCCTCTCCTTTGTAAATGTTTGAGACGAAGCCAAACTGCTCACAGACTTAGTTACATAGTTAACCCTGAGATGCCTTGAGATGAGCTTCCTACCAAATATTCACACCATCAGTAAAACGGCCTATCTCCAACCCTGGTGGAGTTGCATTGCTGGTTAAAGAGTCAATGAACGCAATAGTGAGGCAGGATATTAGCTCTGACGATGTCGAATCTGTATGGGTAGAGCTGAGAAACACTAAGGGGCAGAAAACGTTAGTGGGGGTTGTATATAGACCCACAAACTGTAGTGCCGAATTTGGGAATGGCATTGGACAGGAAATTAGAGACGCATGCGATAAAGGAACATCTGTAATTATGGGTTTCTTGAATCTGCATATAGATTGGGCAAATCAAATTGGTCACAATACATTGTGGAGGAATTCCTGGAGAATATACGGGATGGTTTTCAGGACCAATTCTTTGAGGAACCAACTGGAGAACAGGCTATCCTAGACTGGTTATTGTATAATGAGAGAGGAATAATTGACAATCTAGTTGTGCGAGATCCCTCGGGGATGAGCGACCATAATATGATAGAATTCTTCATCATGATGGAGAGTGTCCTAGTTGATTCTGAGACTAGGGTCGTGAATCTTAATAAAGTAAGCTGCGAAGGTATGAGGCATGAGTTGTCGATGATTACATTGGGTAACGTTACTTAAAGAGATAACGGTGGAAAGGCAATGGCAAACATTCAAAGAGCGCATGGATGAACTGCAACAATTGCTTATCCCTGTCTGGCGCAAAAGTAAAACGGAAAAGGTAGCCAAATCATGGCTTGCAAGGAAAATTAGAGATAGCGTTAGATCCAAGGAAGAGGCATATAAATTTGCCAGGAAAAAAACAACAGACCTGAGGATTGGGAGCAGTTTAAAATTCAGCAAAGGAGCACCAAGGGATTGATCGAGAAGGGGAAAATGGAGTACAAGAGTAAGCTTGCGGGGAACATAAAAACTGACTGTAAACGAATCTATAGGTATGTGAAGCGGAAAAGATTGGCGAAGACAAATGCAGGTCAGTTACAGTCAGAAACAGGGGAATTTATTCTGGGAAACAAAGAAATGGCTGACCAACTAAATGCATCCTTTAATTCTGTCTTCACAAATGAGGACGCCAATATCATACCAGAAATGTTGGTAAATACAGGGTTTAGTGAGAGAGAGGAACTGAAAGAAATCAGTATTAGTAGAGAAATGGTGTTGGGGAAGTTGATGGTATTGAAGGCCGATAAATCTCCAGGGCCTGGTAATCGACATCCCAGAGTACTTAAGGAAGTGGCCCTAGAAATAGTGGATGCATTGGTGGTCATCTTCCAAGATTCTATGGACTCTGGAACAGTTCCTACAGATTGGAATGTTACCCCACTATTAAAAAAGGAAGGTAGAGAGAAAGCAGGAAGTAGTAGACCAGTCAGCCTGACATCGGTCGTGGGGAAAATCCTGGAGTCCATTATCAAAGATTTTGCAGCAGAGCACTTGGAGAATAGTGGTAGAATCGGACAGAGTCAGCATGGATTTATGAAAGGGAAATCATGCTTGATAAATCTACTAGCATTCTTCCAGGATGTCACTAGTAGAGTTGATGAAGGGGAGCCAGTGGGTGTGATTTCTTTGCACTTTCAGAAGGCTCTCGACAAAGTTCCACGTAAGGGTTTAGCGTGTAAAATTAAAGCACATGGGATTGGGGGTAGTGTATTGCGATAGATAGAAAATTGGTTGGGAGACAGGAAACAAAGCATTGGAACATGCGGATCTTTTTCTGAATGGCAGGCAGTGACTCGTGGGGTACCGCAGGGATCGGAGCTAGGACCCGAGCTATTCACGATATATATTAATGATTTAGATGAGGAAACTAAATGTAATATCTCCAGATTTGCAGCTGATACAAAATTGGGTGTGAGGGTAAGTTGTGAGGAGGATGCAGAGAGGCTTCCGGGTGATTTGGACAAGTTGAGTGAATGGGCAAATGCATGGCAGATGCAGTATAATGTGGATAAATGTGAAGTTATCCACTTTACTAGCAAAAACAAGAAGGCAGATTATTATCTGAACGGCTATAAACTGAGAGAGGGGAATATGCAGCGAGACCTGGGTGTTCTCGTACACCAGTCACTGAAGGTAAGCATGCAGGTGCAACAGGCGGTCGAAAAAGGCGAATGTTATGTTGGCCTCTATAGAGAATGGATTCGAGTACAGGAGCAGGGATGTTTTGTTGCAATTATACAGGGCCTTGGTGAGGCCGCACTTGGAATATTGTGTGCAGTTTTGGTCTCCTTATCTGAGGAAGGATGCTCTTGCTATAGAGGGAGTGCAGTAGAGTTTTACCAGACTGATTCCTGGGGTGGTAGGACAGTCGTATGAGGAGAGATTGAGTCGGTTAGGACTATATTCACTGGAATTCAGAAGAGTGAGGAGGGATCTCATCGAAATCATTAAACTTCTAACATGGCTTGACAGGGTAGATGCAGGAAGGATGTTCCCGATGGTGGGGGACTCCCGGACCAGGTGTCATAGTCTAAGTATATGGGGTAAAACTTTCAGGACTGAAATGAAGAGACGTTTCTTCACACAGAGAGTGGTGAGCCTGTGGAAATCTGTCATCACGCCCATATCCAAGGGGGATTGGAAGATTCTGGCCAGTGCCTCGGCTATTTCCACCATTGCTTCCCTCAGCAACCCTCATACATCCCATCCAGACTGGGTAAATGTTCAACTTTATTGTGGTACTAAAGTGTTGGATTGAAAAGAGTTAACTGAATCTGTTTGTTCCGTGACTATACATAATGTCAGTCTCCATGGACCCTAATTGTGTCACTGGACGTTTTCCATCTTCTATTAATAAGGGGCTTCTTTCAATGTGTTATTCCATAGTGTCAGTGGGAACATCAGCCCCGGCACTTACAGAGATCAGCTGCTCCAGAGAGATAGAGAGAGGATAGATCAGAATCTGAGAACAAAAGACTGGAATGTTACAGCAATGGGTCAGAATCTGAGAACAATAGATTGGAATGTTACAGCAATGGGTCAGAATCTGAGAACAATAGATTGGAATGTTACAATAATGGGTCAGAATCTGAGAACAACAGATTGGAATGTTACAACAATGGACAGGAGTTTATCCTCGGATCTTTACTCTCTTTCTACATATTATGATTGGATGTCATTAAACTCTCGTATCTATCTCGCACTGAAGATTATTCAATACATTTACTATCCCATCCTGGCTATTATTGGTGTCCCTGGTAAGTCTCTCTATCTAGCTATAAATCCTTTAAACCATGTTTGACTGCATTACTGCTCCTGTAATTTACACTGCCCTTCTTGCTGCTGTTGCATGCCTGGTGAATATCTTCAGCTATTAGCTCAACAAATCATTGAGAACTTTATTACAGTTCTTGTCATTTACTCTCTCATCTTTGCTGCTGTTGCTGTCTCTATTTCAGGCCAGGAGATCTGTAAACCCTGTTTCACTGAAATACTGTTCTGTTATGTAAATTTTGGGAAGACGGAAGCCAGTGTCATTGGTCTCCATCACAAACTCCATCCCCTATCTGTGAAGCACATACTCCACCCTGCCCAATATCTGAGGCTCAACTAGACAGTTAACAACTTCTGTGTTATATTTCAACCTGAGCAAAGTTCATCTTCATATTCTTTCCATCACTAACCCTGCCTAATATCACCTCTATGATATCACCCAACTCCACCTCTGCCTCAGCCCATCTACTGCATAAACCCTCATCCGCATCACTGTTAAATGCACAGTTGACTATTCCAATTCCATCTTGTTCACCCTCACAGTTCTAAACCTCCATAAACCACAGCCATCCAGAACTCTGCTGCCTGCATTCGAACTCACAGCAAATCCCGATCACCCATCACCCCTGTGCTCACTGTTCTCCATTGGCTCCCGGTATGGCAGCACCTTAATTTTAATATTCTCATTCTTGTGCTTGAATCTCTCCATGGCCTCACCCTTCCATTTATTCACTTTCCCCTCTCCAATTCCTATAGAACATAGAGCATTACAGCGCAGTACAGGCCCTTCGGCCCTCGATGTTGCGCCGACCTGTGAAACCATCTGACCTACACTATTCCATTTTCATCCATATGTCGATCCAATGACCACTTAAATGCCCTTAAAGTTGGCGAGTCTACTACTGTTGCAGGCAGGGCGTTCCACGCCCCTACTACTCTCTGTGTAAAGAAACTACCTCTGACATCTGTCCTATATCTATCACCCTTCAACTTAAAGCTATGTTCCCTCGTGTTTGCCATCACCATCCGAGGAAAAAGGCTCTCACTATCCACCCTGTCCAACCCTCTGATTATCTTATATGTCTCTATTAAGTCACCTCTTCTTATCCTTCTCTCGAACGAAAACAACCTCAAGTCCCTCAGCCTTTCCTCGTAAGACCTTCCCTCCATACCAGGCAACATCCTAGTAAATCTCCTCTGCACCTTTTCCAAAGCTTCCACATCCTTCCTATAATGCGGTGACCAGAACTGCACGCAATACTCCAGGTGCGGCCGCACCAGAGCTCTGTACAGCTGCAGCATGACCTCGTGGCTCCTAAATTCGATCCCCCCACTAATAAAAGCGAAAACACCATATGTCTTCTTAACATCTCTATTAACCTGGGTGGCAACTTTCAGGGATTTATGTACCTGGACACCAAGATCTCTCTGCTCATCTACACGACCAAGAATCTTCCCATTAGCCCAGTATTCTGCAATCCTGTTACTCCTTCCGAAGTGAATCACCTCACACTTTTCCACATTAAACTCTATTTGCCATCTCTCAGCCCAGCTCTGCAGCCTATCTATGTCCCTCTGTAACCTACAACATCCTTCGGCACTATCCACAACTCCACCGACTTTTGTGTCATCCGCAAATTTACTAGCCCACCCTTCTACACCCTCATCCAGGTCATTTATAAAAATGACAAACAGCAGTGGCCCCAAAACAGATCCTTGCGGCACACCACTAGAAACTATACTCCAGGATGAACATTTACCATCAACCACCACACTCTGTCTTCTTTCAGCTAGCCAATTTCTGATCCAAATCACTAATTCACCTTCAATCACATACTTCTGTATTTTCTGCAATAGCCTACCGTGGGGAACCTTATCAAACGCCTTACTGAAATCCATATACACCACATCCACGGCTTTACCCTCATCCACCTGTTTGGTCACCTTGTCAAAAAACTCAATAAGCTTTGTGAGGCACGACCTACCCTTCACAAAACCGTGCTGACTATCTCTAATGAACTTATTCTTTTCAAGATGATTATAAATCCTATCTCTTGTAACCTTTTCCAACATTTTACCCACAACCGAAGTAAGGCTCACAGGTCTATAATTACCAGCACTGTCTCTACTCCCCTTCTTGAACAAGGCGACAACATTTGCTATCCTACAGTCTTCCGGAACTATTCCTGTCGACAATGACGACATAAAAATCAAGGACAAAGGCTCTGCAATCTCCTCCCTGGCTTCCCAGAGAATTCTAGGATAAATCCCATCTGGCCCAGGGGACTTATCTATTTTCACACTTTCCAAAATTGCTAACACCTCCTCCTTGTGAACCTCAATCCCATCTAGCCTAGTAGTCTGTATCTCAGTATTCTCCTCGACAACATTTTCTTTCTCCACTGTAAATACTGACGAAAAAATATTCATTTAACACTTCCCCTATCTCCTCCGATTCCACACACAACTTCCCACTACTATCCTTGATTGGCCCTAACCTATCTCTAGTCATTCTTTTATTCCTGATATACCGATAGAAAGCCTTAGGGTCTTCTTTGATCCTATCCGCCAATGACTTCTCGTGTCCTCTCCTTGCTCTTCTTAGCTCTCCCTTTAGATCCTTCCTGGCTAGCTTGTAACTCTCAAGCGCCCTAACTGAGCCTTCACGTCTCATCCTAACATAAGCCTTCTTCTTCCTCTGGACAAGCTCTTCAACTTCTTGAGTAAACCACGGCTCCCTCGCACGACAACTTCCTCCCTGCCTGACAGGTACATACTTATCAAGGACACGCAGTAGCTGCTCCTTGAATAAGCTCCACATTTCGATTGTGCCCATCCCCTGCAGTTTCCTTCCCCATCCTACACATCCTAAATCTTGCCTAATCGCATCATAATGTCCTTTCCCCCAGCTATAATTCTTGCCCTGCTGTATATGCCTGTCCCTTCCCATCGCTAAGGTAAACTTAACCGAATTGTGATCACTATCACCAAAGTGCTCACCAACTTCTAAATCTAACACCTGGCCGGGTTCATTACCCAGTACCAAATCCAATGTGGCATCGCCCCTGGTTGGCCTGTCTACATACTGTGTCAGAAAACCCTCCTGCACACACTGGACAAAAACTGACCCATCTAAAGTACTCGAACTATAGTATTTCCAGTCAATATTTGGAAAGTTAAAGTCCCCCATAACCACTACCCTGTTACTCTTGCTCCTGTCAAGAATCATCTTTGCTATCCTTTCCTCTACATCTCTGGAACTATTTGGAGGTCTATAGAAAACTCCCAACAGGGTGACCTCTCCTCTTCTGTTTCTAACCTCGGCCCAGACTACCTCAGTAGACGAGTCCTCAAACGTCCTTTCTGCCGCTGTAATACTTTCCTTGATTAACAATGACACACCACCCCCCCACCCCCTTTCACCCTCTTCTCTGTTCTTAGTGAAACATCTAAATCCCGGAACCCGCAACATCCATTCCTGTCCCTGCTCTACCCATGTCTCTGAAATGGCCACAACATCGAGATCCCAGGTACCAACCCATGCTGAAAGCTCACCCACCTTATTCCGGATGCTCCTGGCGTTGAAGTGGACACATTTTAAACCAAGCTCTTGCTTGCCAGTGCCATCTTGTGTCCTTATAACCTTATCCCTGACCTCACTACTCTCAACATCCTGCACACTGGAACTACAATTTAGGTTCCCATCCCCCTGCTGAATTAGTTTAAACCCCCCCGAAGAGCACTAGCAAATCTCCCCCCCAGGATATTGGTACCCCTCTGGTTCAGGTGAAGACCACCCTGTTTGTAGAGGTCCCACCTACCCCAGAAAGAGCCCCAATTATCTAGGAAACCAAAACCCTCCCTCCTGCACCATCCCTGCAGCCACGTGTTCAACTCCTCTCTCTCCCTAATCCTCACTTCGCTAGCACGTGGCACGGGCAACAACCCAAAGATAACAACTCTGTTTGTTAACGCTCTAAGCTTCCACCCTAGCTCCCTGAATTTCTGCCTTAAATCCCCATCTCTCTTCCTACCTATGTCGTTGGTGCCTATGTGTACCACGAGTTGGGGCTGCTCCCCCTCCCCCTTGAGGATCCCAAAAACACGATCCGAGACATCACGTACCCTGGCACCTGGGAGGCAACACACCAACCGTGAGTCTCTCTCGTTCCCACAAAACCTCCTATCTGTTCCCCTAACTATGGAGTCCCCAATGACTAATGCTCTGCTCCTCTTAACACTTCCCTTCTGAGCAACAGGGACAGACTCTGCGCCAGAGACCTGTATCCCATTGCCTATCCCTGGTAAGTCGTCTCCCCCAACAGTATCCTAAACGGTATACCTGTTGTTGAGGGAAACGGCCACAGGGGATCCATGCACTGCCTGCTGGTTCCCTCTCCTTCCCCTGACGGTAACCCATCTACCTTCTTCTTTTACCTGAGGTGTGACTTCCTCCCGATAACTCCTATCAATAATCCCCTCCTCCTCCCGAATGATCCGAAGTTCCTCCAGCTCCAGCTCCAGTTCCCTAACGCGGTCCTCGAGGAGCTGGAGCTGGGTGCACTTCCCGCAGATGCAGTCAGCAGGGACACCCTTGGCGACCCTTACCTCCCACATTCTGCAGGAGGAACATTCAACTGCCTTAACCTCCATTCCCACTATTATAAATTCCCAAGTTTTTAACCAATCACACGATAAAACAAGAAGAGAAATAGAAAAAGCCTTACCTTACCTACACACAACCGAGTCCTTTTTTTTTGGTAAGAAGAGGAGGGCGGGTGGGAGACACTGCAAGAGTAGTGTCTCGGGTTCAGAAACAGCCCAAATATATAGGTTTCTACTTACCCAGCAGTCCCTGCTCCACCGAAACCCCGATGAAATTGACTTCCCAGCTGTATTCCTGCAAATCTTTCGACTTCAATCTTTTTTCAGTTCTCATTGTAAAGTGAATTTCTTTCCCTCTGTATCTGTCCCGAGCCACGATTTTAGACTCTGCAGAGAGACTGCTGCTGACGGTACAGAATTGGGATCCAAAAAGAGTTGTGAATCGCACAGCCGGCCACTTCCATTGCGGTCTGCACAATATCCCATGCTGGGTGGGGCTCCAGCCCAGTCACATCATCTATGTGCTGTCAGCGTGGTCTTCACAGCCGGCCACCTCTACTATGCCCTGCACAGTGTCCCAAGCTGCGCAGGGCACTAGCTCAATTGTACCCTGTATGTGTTGCACCTTTGAGGGTGGATTTGAAAGTGATGTCAATGTACCATACCAGCAGCTTCGATGTACTTCTTTAAACTTTTTCTGTGCATGTCCACTGACAGCCTGTGTTAGTCACTCACCGCTGAACATACATTCAGTAGCAAAAGGAAACCCCACTGGTGTTATTTAAAAATACCAGGCATCTAGCCTACAGGCTTTTGACTTACTTCTGCTATTGTAAAGTTAGTGGAGGTGTTGTGGATGTTTTTCTGGAGGTTGTGTTGTGAGCTGCTGCAGACATTCAGGGACATTTGTGAATTATACAGTAAATGGAAAAGTCCTGGGGAAAATTGATGTACCGAGAGATTTGGGTGTTCAGGTCCATTGTTCCCTGAAGGAGGCAACGCAGGTCAATAGAGTGGTCAAGAAGGCATTCGGCATGCTTTCCTTCATCGGACGGGGTATTGAGTACAAGAGTTGGCAGGTCATGTTACAGTTGTACAGGACTTTGGTTCGGCCACATTTGGAATACTGCGTGCAGTTCTGGTCGCCACATGACCAAAAGGATGTAGATGCTTTGGAGAGGGTGCAGAGGAGGTTCACCAGGGTGTTGCCTGGTATGGAGGGCGCCAGCTATGAAGAGAGGTTGAGTAGATTAGGATTATTTTCATTAGAAAGACAGAGGTTGAGGGGGGACCTGATTGAGGTGTACAAAATCATGAGAGGGATAGATAGGTTGGATAGGAAGAACCGTTTTCCCAGAGTGGGGGATTGAATTACTAGGGGTCACGAGTTCAAAGTGAGAGGGGAAAAATTCAGGGGGGATATGCGTGGAAAGTTCTTTACGCAGAGGGTGGTGGGTGCCTGGAATGCGTTGCCAGCGGAGGTGGTAGACGCGGGCACGATAGCATCTTTTAAGATGTATCTAGACAGATACATGAATGGGCAGGAAGCAAAGAGATACAGAGCCTTAGAAAATAGACGACATGTTTAGATAGAGGATCTGGATCGGCAGAGGCTTGGCGGGCCGAAGGGCCTGTTCCTGTGCTGTAATTTTCATTGTTCTTTGTTCTTTGTGTACAGAGGATTTGGTGACCCAACTCTGGACGACGTATGGGGACTGTAGTTACAGTGTCTCTGGGTCTGTAACATGACCAACAAATGGAGCAGATGCTGCGGAGAGGGGAAGCTCTGGAAAGAGAGAGGAGGAGAGGGCTCATCCCTGCCCACCCCGGGTGCTCCAAGAGCACTTTTCCTACCTACACCTAACCCAGGAGCAATGTGTGAGGTGACTCTGATTCAATAAGGAGGTTGTCACAGAGCTGTGTCACCTCCTGTAACACAACCTGGAGCCTCACACCAGGGTGAGGACGGAGTTGTCAGTGGTTGTTAAGCTCACAGTTTCATTGAACTTCTATGTATCTGGATATTTACAGGCAGGAGCAGGTGACATATCCAACATGGAGTGGTAGAAATTGATGGAGTCATTTGCAACACAGAAAGACGCCATTCAGCCCCTCACTGCCAGATTACTGTGCAACAATCCAGTCAGCCCCACTCTCCCACTCCCCCGCTCAACCCCCGTATCTCTGCAAGTTCATTTCCTTCAGGTTTCCATTAAGTTTCCTTTTGAAACCTTTGATTGTCTCAGCTTCCACCATCCTCATGGGCAGTGAGTTCCAGCTCATTACCATCCACTGTGTAAAAAGGTTCCTCCTCATATTCCCCTGCATATGTTAACCAAAACCTTCCATCTGTGCCCCCTGGTCCGCGTTGCATCAGTTAATGGGAACTGGCGGGCAGCCATAAAGACAGGGCTAAATTGTGGCGAGTCGAAGAGACTTAGTAGTTGGCAGGAAAAAAGACAGAGGCGCAAGGGGAGAGCCAACTGTGCAACAGCCCCAACAAACAAATTTCTCTGCAGCACCTGTGGAAGAGCCTGTCACTCCAGAATTGGCCTTTATAGCCACTCCAGGCGCTGCTTCACAAACCACTGACCACCTCCAGGCGCGTATCCATTGTCTCTCGAGATAAGGAGGCCCAAAAGAATGTTAACCAAAACCTTCCATCTGTGCCCCCTGGTCCGCGTTGCATCAGTTAATGGGAACAGTTTTTCCTTGTCTATCTTAGCTAAGTCTATCATAATCATGTGCACCTCTATCAAATCTCTCTCAATCTCCTTTACACCAGGAGAACAACTCCATCTTCTCCAAACTCACTTTGTAACAAAACTCCCATCCCTGGAATCATTCTGGTAAATCTCCTCTGCACCCTGTCAAGGACTTTCACATCCTTCCTACAGTCTGGTGACCAGAACAGGGCACAGTTCTCTTGTTGGGGTCTCACCAAAGCTTTGTAAAGTTTCAGCTAAACCGCCCTGATTTTGTATATTTGCCTCTAATGATGAAGCCCAAGATCTGATATGTTTTGCTGAACACTCTGCTAATATGTCCTGCCACCTTCAAAGATCAATGCATATGGAGCCCCAGGTCCTTCTGTTCCTGCACAATCTTTTGAACTGTGTCATTAAGTCTATAATAAAAGCAAAATACTGCGGATGCTGGAAATCTGAAACAAAAACAAGAAATGCTGGATTCACTCAGCAGGTCTGGCAGCATCTTTGGAAAGAGAAGCAGAGTTAACGTTTCGGGTCAGTGACCCTTCTTCGGAACTGACAAATATTAGAAAAGTCACAGATTATAAACAAGTGAGGTGGGGGTTGGGCAAGAGATAACAAAGGAGAAGGTGCAGATTGGACCAGGCCACATAGCTGACCAAAAGGTTACGGAGCAAAGGCAAACAATATGTTAATGCTGTGTTGAATGACAAAGCATTAGTACAGATTAGGTGTGAATATACTGAATATTGAACAGCAGCAAGTGCAAACCTGAAGAAAAACAACCTGAAAAAAACAGTGGGTAAGCAAACTGAACAAACTAAGATGAAATGAAATAAATGCAAAAAAAGATTGTAAAAAATGTGAGGAACAGCATCTCATCTACGATTAGGCACACTACAGCCTGCCGGACTGAACATTGAGTTCAATAATTTCAGAGCATGACAGCCCCCCACTTTACTTTCATTTTTAGTCATTTTTAGTTATTTTTTCTTCCTTTTTTTTTTACATTCCTTTTTACATTTTTTACAATCTTTTTTTGCATTTATTTCATTTCATCTTAGTTTGTTCAGTTTGCTTACCCACTGTTTTTTTCAGGTTGTTTTTCTTCAGGTTTGCACTTGCTGCTGTTCAATATTCAGTATATTCACACCTAATCTGTACTAATGCTTTGTCATTCAACACAGCATTAACATATTGTTTGCCTTTGCTCCGTAACCTTTTGGTCAGCTATGTGGCCTGGTCCAATCTGCACCTTCTCCTTTGTTATCTCTTGCCCAACCCCCACCTCACTTGTTTATAATCTGTGACTTTTCTAATATTTGTCAGTTCCGAAGAAGGGTCACTGACCCGAAACGTTAACTCTGCTTCTCTTGCCACAGATGCTGCCAGACCTGCTGAGTGAATCCAGCATTTCTTGTTTTTGTGTCATTAAGTCTATGTTGTCTTCCTATTCTTTCTGACAAAATACATTACCTCACACTCCTCTTTATTAAGTTCTACCTGCCACTTCTATGTCCATTCTGCTAGCCTATCTATATCATGTTGTAGGTGGTTTGTATCACCCTCACTGTTCTCCACTCCTCCAAGGTTGCAATCATCAGAAAAAATAGAAATTCTACTCCGTATTCGAAGATCCATGTCATTTTTATACGGCAAAAAAACAACTGTGGTCCTAGCACTGACCATTGTGTAACATCAATGTCGACCATCCTCCAGTCTGAAAAATAACCATTTAACACATTTCTCTTTTTGCTGTCCTTAGAACAATTTTTGATCCAATTAGATGCGATTCCATGAGCTTCAATTTTGTTAACCAAGCTTGTGCGTGGTTCTTAATCAAATACTTTCATAAAATCCAGGGAGGCACCATCCACCACATCCCCTTCATCAACCTTCTCTGATCATCGAAATAAATTCAATTAGCCCATCAAGCATAATCTGCCTTTTAGAAATCCGTGCTGACACTCCTTAATTAACTCAAACCTCTCCAAGTGTGTGTTGTCCTTTTTCCATGATCATTGTTTCTAAAACCTTACTCACCACTGATGTTACACTAACTGACCAGTAGTTACTAGGCCTGTGTGTTGCCCATTGATAATTCTGGGATGTGAGCATGACCATCTATGTCATCATTTTCTCCCTCAGCAGGGAGAAGCAGGATGAGAGATCCCGTGGCTTTGTCAGGATAGCGGGATTCCTGATGGTGAAGGTGGCTCTGCGGGGTTTCCATGTCAACGGGGAGAGGGTCAGCAACTGAAAGAACTCTCACTCCATTAATGTACAGTTGGTGTGTGAGCATGCCCAGTAAATCATGTTGGTGAATGTCCACTATCGTGGCAGCAGCCACCATACCTTCATTCTGAAGCAGACAACCAGTCCCAACACTGCGGGTCTCCATGCAGAACAAGAATGCGGCTCCTCGGAGACAAAGGAAAACCCCCTCTAGACCCAACTCATGTTTCTACAACCCCAAACCATCTCCCACCACCAACCAAACGCACACAATTAACATGTGTAAAATGTGAGCAATGGAGTCACCAGGAACATGTTGGAACTGACCATCGGTGTGATGAAGCTTTACTTCCGATGTCTGAACCGCTCGGGGGGAGTCCTCCAGTACACACTGGAGCAGGTGCCCACGTTCATGGTGTTCTGCTGCACCCTTCATTTCATCACCATCACGAGGACACAGGCATTGGCAGCAGGAATCCGGAGGCCACCTCAGGAGAATGAGGAGGAGGCAGGGAGGATATTTTCTGGATGCCTTCCACCAGGACAGGCTGTCGGAGAGTCCCTGCTAAGATTCAGTTTCCTATAGGACAACTTCACTTTCCCACAATGAATCCCCCATTCTCCACCATTACACCTGTCTGAGACGCCCCATCACAGTGTTATTCCAGCACAAAAGGAACTATTCAGTCCGACGTGTCTGCGTCACCTTTCCGAATGAGCAATTCACCTAATCCCATTCCCTGCCTTCTTCCCATAATCCTGCACATTCTTCCTTCTAATACACCAAATTATTCAGCTTTAGCATGTTTGTAGATGTGGTCACCCAAGAGCTGAAGATTATGCAGGGAGAGAAGGAATTGGTGATCCCCAGACAGTCAAAAAGAATCAGGCAGGGAGTGCTGCAAACCCTTCAGTGCATCTCACTCTCCAACAGGTATTCAGTTCAGAATACTGAGGAAAGTGATGCTTCACCTGGGGGGCGCAGCCAGAGCCAAATCCGTGTCAACACGGTTGGCAGAGCTGCAGAGCGGGGTAGAGGGATGACTGGAAGAGCCATAGTGATCAGTAGTCAGGGGAACAGGCAGGTGTTTATGTGGCCACAGACGCGAATCGAGGATGGTGTGCTGCTTCCCTGGTGCCAGGGTCAAGGATGTCACTGAGCGACTGCAGAGCATCCTGAAGGAGAAGGGGAACAGCCAGCTGTCATGGTCCACATCGGAACCAGCAACAGAGGTAGAAAGAGGAATGTCGTCCTGCAGTCAGAATTTATGGAGCTAGGGAAGAAATTAGGCCAGCAGGACCTCAAAGTAGTAACTTCTGGATTAGTCCCAGTGCCATGCACAGCTGAGTATAGAAATAGAAAACTAAAACAGATGAATGCGTGGCTGGGAAGACGGTGCAGGAGGGAGGGATACAGATTCCTGGATATTGGGACCGGCTCTGAAGGAGATGGGACCTGTACAGGCCTGACTGGTTGCACCTGATTGGAGCCGGGACTGAGTTACTTGCAGAACGTTTTGCTCGTGCCGTCGGGGAGGGTATAAACTAGTTTTGCAGGGGGGTGGGGACCTGAGGGTAGACTCAGTTGGGACAAAACCTGAAATGAAAATAGAAGGCAGAAAATTAATGGATGAGTTTAGAAAACAGAGGAAAAGAGGGTTAGAATTTTTTTAACTGTTTGGCTGTGCTCAAGGGTATCTATTTCAATGCAAGAAGTATAGCAAATAAAGCAGATGAGCTGAGGGCAAGGTGGACAGGTGGCAGTATGATATCATAGCTATCACAGAAACATGGCTGAAGGAGGGACAGGAATGGCAGCTCAACGTTCCTGGTTACAGGGTTTTCAGACACAATAGGGAGGGGTTAAAGAAAGGAGGGGAAGTGGCAATTTCGGTCAAGACATCTATTGCAGCTGTGAGGAGGGATGAAATGTTGGAAGGTTCATCAACTGAGGCAATATGGATTGAGCTAAGGAACCAAAAAGGGGCAACCTCACTGCTGGGAATGTGATCCCGTCAGCCAAACAGTCCGAGGGAGATAGAAGAGCAGATATGTAGGCAAGTCTCTGAGAAGTGCAAGAACAATAGGGCAGTAATAGTAGGGGATTTTAATTACCCCAATATTAACTGGGATAATTTTAGTATGAAAAGAATTAATGGAACAGAAATCTTGAGGTGCATTCAGGAGAACGTTTTTGGCCAGGATGTAGCAAGTCCAACAGCAGAGGGTGCAGTTTTAGACATTGTTTTTGGAAATGAAGATGGGCAGGTGGAAGGAGTGGCAGGGAAGAGCATTTTGGTGGGAGTGATCATAATTCAGTTAGTTTTAACTTAATTATGGAACAGGACAAGAGATACATCAGGAGTTAGAGTTCTCAATGGGGCAAGGCCGATATTACTAAACTGAGGAGCGAAAGTGGACTGGAAACAGCAGTTTGAAGGTAGTTCAGTCTCACAGCAGTGGGAGGCATTCAAAGGGGAGATTCAAAAGGTTCAGGATAAACATGTTCCCACAAAGAAAAAGGGTGAGGCGGCCAAATCTCGAGTCCCATGGATGTCAAGGAGCCGACAGGGTAGGATAACGCAGAAAAGGAAAGCTTCTGTCCGACACTGAGAACTTAATACTGCAGAAAGCCGAGAGGAGTATAGAAAGTGGAGGGATCAAATCAAAAAGGAAGTTAGGAAAGGAAAGTGAAGGTATGAAAGAATATTGGCAAGTAAAATCAAGGTGAACTCAAAGATGTTTTCTCAATACATTAAGAGGAAGAGGATAACTAAGGGGAGAGTAGGACCCATAATAGATCAGAAAGGTAACCTTTGTATAAGGGTGGAAGATATTGGTATGGTTCTTATTGAGCACTTTGCGTATGTCTTCAGAAAAGAGGGGGGGATTTAGATACTGTCGTTAAGGAGGAAGAGTGTGAATTATTGGATATAATAAACATAGGGAGAGAGGAAGTATTAATGGGATTAGCCTCCTTGAAAGTTGAAACATCACCAGGGCCGGATGAAATGTACCCCAGGCTGTTCAAAGAAGCAAGAGAGGAAATAGCAGAGGGTCTGCCTACCATCATTTCCCAATCTCACTAGATACAGTTGTTTTGCCGGAGTATTGGAGAATTGCTAACATTGTACCTCTGTTTAAAAATGGAGCGAAGGATTGTCTGAATAATTACAGGCCAGTCTGTCTAACATCAGTAGTGGGCAAATTATTGGAATCTATTCTGAGAGACGGGATAAACTGTCATTTAGAAAGGCACAGGTTTATCAAGGATAGTCAGCATGGATTTGTTCAGTGACTCTCTTGTTTGACCAAATTGATCGAATTTTTTGAAGCTGTTACAAGGAATATAGATGAGGGTAGTGCAGTTGATGTGGTCTACATGGATTTTCGCAAGGCTTCTGACAAGTTCCCACATGACAGCCTGGTTCAGAAAATAAAATCCCATGGCGTCCAGAGAAATGCAGCAAGGCGGATACAAAATTGGCTCAGTGGCAGGAAACACAGGGTAATCATTGACAAGTATTTTTGCGACTGGAGATCTGACCCCATTGTCATTCCAAAGGGCTCAGTAATGGGTCCCATGCTTTCTGTGGTCTATATTAAAGATTTAGACATATATTTAGGGGGTATGATCAAGACTTTTGCAGACGACACAAAGATTGGCCATGTGGTGGATAGCGAGAAGTATAGCTTTAGGCTGCAGGAAGATATTGACGGTCTGGTCAGATGGGCAGAAAAATGGGAATCGACCTGGATAAGTGTGAGGTGATGCATTTGGGGAGCTCAAACAAGCAAAGGAATACACGATTACTAGGACAATACTGAGAAATGTAGAGGAAGTAAGGGACTTTGGAGTGAATGCCCACATATCCCTGAAGATAGCGGGACAGGTCAATAAGGCAGTTAAGAAGGCATATGGAATCATTTCCCTTTTTAGCCGAGGTATAGAATGTAAGAGCTGGGAGGTTATGCTGGAACTGTATAAATCATTGGTTAGGCCACAACTTGAATACGTTGTGCAGTTCTAGTAACCACATTACAGAAAGGAGGCAATTGCACTAGAGAGGGTACAGAGGAGATTTACGAGGATGTTGCCAGGACTGGAAAAATGCAGCTATGAGGAAAGATTGGATTGGGGTTGTTCTTCATGGAACAGGGAAGGCTTGAGGGGAGATCTGATTGAAATGAACAACATTTTGTGGGCCCTGCATTGAGTGGAGGTGAAGGGTCTATTCACCTTAGCAAAAATGTCATTGACTAGGGGACATAGAGTTAAAGTGATTGGCAGAAATATCAGAAGTGAGTTGAGGAAAAACATGTTCACCCAGAAATACAAAATTGCCTCGGTGACAGGAAACAAAGGGTAATTGTTGACGGGTATTGACTGGAGGACTGTTACCAGTCGTGTTCCAGAGGGCTTGGTACTGGGTCCCCTGCTTTTAGTGAGGGTCTGTAACTCACTTCATGAAAGGATGGTTGAGACAGAAACCCTCTACTCATTCAAAAGGAGTCTGGATGTGCACCTCAAGTGTCATAATCTGCAGGGCTACGGATCAAATGATGGAAGGAGTGATTAGAATAGTTGGATAATTTTTCGGCTGGTACAGACACGATGGGCCAAGTTACCTCTTTCTGTGCCTTAAGTTTTCTACGATTCTATGACTCTATAACACGAAACCCGCTATCCTCGTTAACACTCACAATTCTGTCAACAAACTATCAAGCCTATCAGAAATGATTTTCCATGAAGCTATCCTGCTGCTTGTCATTTATTAAGATATGATTTTACAAGTAAGAAATATTTTTGTGCTGGGTTATGGCCTCCAGAATTTTCCAATAATCAACATTAGGCTGATAGTAACAAGGCTTATCCAACCTCCCCTTCTTTAAACAGGGTGTAACATTTACAGCCCTCCAGTTCTATGGCATCATTTTTAAAAATTCATTCATGGGATGTGGACATCGCTGGCCAGGCCAGCATTTATTGCCCATCCCTAATTACCCATGCGAAGGTGGTGATGATCTGCCTTCTTGAACCACTGCAGTCCATGTGGGGTAGATACACCCACAGTGCTGTTAGGAAGGAAGTTCCAGTATTTTGACCCAGCGACAGTGAAGGAACGGCAAGATAGTTTCAAATCAGCATGGTGTGTGGCTTGGAGGGGAACTTGCAGGTGGTGGTGTTTCCATACATCTGCTGCCCTTGCCCTTCTATATGGTAGAGGTTGTGTGTTTGGAAGGTGCTGTCTTAGGAGCCTTGGTGTGTTGCTGCAGTGCATTTTGTAGATGGTACACACTGCTGCCACTGTGCTTCGGTGGTGGAGTGAGTGAATGTTGTGGATGGGGTGCCAATCATGCGGGCTGCTTTGTACTGGATGGTGCCGAGCTTCTTGAGTGTTCTTGGAGCTGCACCCATCCAGACAAGCGGAGAGTATTCCATCACACTCCTGGCTTGTGCCTTATAGATGGTGGACTGGCTTTGGGGAGTCAGGAGGTGAGTTAATCGCCTCAGCATTCCTCGCCTATGACCTGCTCTTTGAGCCATGGTATTTATATGGCTACTCCTGTTCAGTTTCTGGTCAATGGTCGCCCCTAGGATGTTGATAGTGGTGGATTCAGCTATGGTAATGTCATTGAATGTCAAGGGAGATGATTAGATTCTCTCTTGTCGGAGATGGTCATTGCCTGGCACTATGGCAGTGCGAATGATACTTGCCAATTATCAGCCCAAGCCTTGATATTGTCCAGGTCTTGCTGCATTTCTACACGGACTGCTTCAGTATTTGAGGAGTCACGAATGGTGCTGAAAATTGTGCAATCATCAGCCAACATCCCCACTTCTGGTCTTGTGATTGAAGGGAGGTCATTGATGAAGCAGCTGAAGATGGTTGGGTCTCAGACACTACCCTGAGGAACTCCTGCAGTGATGTCCTGGAGTTGAGATGATTGACCTGCAACGACCACAACCATCTTCCTTTGCGTTTGGTATGACTCCAACCAGCAGAGAGTTTTCCCGCTGATTCCCACGGACTTCATTTTTGCTCTGGCTCCTTGATGCCATACTCAGTCAAATGCTGCCTTGATGTCAAGGCAGTCACCTCTTGAATTCAGCTCCTTTGTCCATGTTTGAACCAAGGCTGTAATGAGGTCAGGAGCGGTGTGACCGTGGCGGAACCCAAACTGAACGTCACTAAGCAGGTTATTGCTAAGCAAGTGCTGTTTGATAGCATTGTCGATGACACCTTCCATCACTTTACTGATGATTGAGAATAGGCTGATGGGGCGGTAATTGGCCGGGTTGGACTTGTCCTGCTTTTTGTGTACAGGAAATAGCTGGGCAATTTTGCACATTGACGGGTAGATGCCAATGTTGCAGCTGTACTTGAACAGTTTGATGGGGGAACGGAAGTTCTGGAGCACAGGTATTCAGTACTATTTCAGGAATATTGTCAGGGCCCATAGCCTTTGCAGTATCCCGTGCCTTCAATCGTTTCTTGATATCATGCTGAGTGAATCCAACCATGAGAAGCAGTACTGTATACTCCCCTCCACCTCCAGTCTGAACAATGACTGTTCACCACTTCTCTCTGCTTTCTGTCCCTGAGTCAGTGTCATATCCACACTATCACTGTCACATTAATCCATGTCATGACAAGTCTATGAAATATCCACACTATCACTGTCACATTAATCCATGTCATGACAAGTCTATGAAATATCCACACTATCACTGTCACATTAATCCATGTCATGACAAGTCTATGAAATGTCATTTGATCACAGGCCGTTTGAAAATCTATATACATAAGTGGATATACATGAGTAGGGGCGAAAGATGTTGATATGGTTCTTAATGAATACTTTGTATCTGTCTGAACAGAAGAGGGGATGATGCAGATACTGTGGTTTAGGAGTAGGAGTGTGAATTATTGGATGTGATATACATAGGGAGAGAGGAAGTATTAATGGGATTAGCATCTTTGAAAGTTGATATATCACCAGGGCCAGATGAAATGTATTCCAGGCTGTCAAAAGAAGTGAGAGAGGAAATAGCAGAGGGTCTGACCATCATTTTCCAATCCTCACTGGATACAGGTGTAGTGCCAGAGGATTGGTGAACTGTTAACATTGTACCTCTTTAAAAATGGAGCAACGGATAGACCAAATAATTGCAGGCCAATCAGTGTAACCTCAGTCGTGGGCAAATTATTGCAATGTATTCTGAGAGACAGGATAAACTGTCACTTAGAAAGGCTCAGGTCAATCAAGGACAGTCAGCATGGATTTGTTAAGGGAAGATATTGTTGACTAACTTGATTGAATTTTTCGACCAAGTCGCAAGGATGATAGATGAGGGTAGTGCGGATGATATGGTCTCCGTGGATTTTGGCAAGGCTTTTGACAAGGTCCCATGTGGCATACTAGGTAAAAAAAATACAGTCCCATGGAATCCAGGGAAATGCAGAAAGCTGGATACAAAATTGGCTCAGTAGCAGGAAACAAAGGGTAATTGTTGACGGGCGTTTTACTGACTTGAGGTCTATTTCCAGTGGCATTCCACAGGGCTCAGTACTGGGTCCCCAGCTTTTAGTAGTAAATATTAACGATTTGAACGTACATGTAGGGGGCATGATCAAGATGTGTGCAGATGGTACACAGATTGGCTGTGCGGTAGCTGGCGAGGAGGATAGCTGGGCTGCAGGAAAATATTGATGGCAGAAAATATTGATGGGGCGGCACAGTGGTGCAGTGGTTAGCACTGCAGCCTCACAGCTCCAGGTACCCGGAGTCGATTCTGGGTGCTGCCTGTGTGGAGTTTGAAAGTTCTCCCTGTGTCTGCGTGGGTTTTCTCCGGGTGCTCCGGTTTCCTCCCACAAGCCAAAAGACTTGCTGGTTGGTAGGTAAATTGGCCGTTATAAATTGTCACTAGTATAGGCAGGTGGTAGGGAAATATAGGGAAAGGTGGGGATGTTTGGTAGGAATATGGGATTAGTTTAGGATTAGTATAAATGGGTGGTTGATGGTCGGCACATACTCGGTGGGCCGAAGGGCCTGTTTCAGTGCTATATCTCTAATCTAAAAAAAAAAGTGTCAAATGGAATTCAGCCTGGTTAAGTATGAGACGATGTAATTGAGGAGGTCAAACAAGGCAAAGGGATAGACAATCAATCGTAAAATACTGAGAAGTGTAGAGGAAGTGAGGGACCTTGGAGTCAATGTCCACTGATGTCCTGAATGTAGCAGGTCAGGTCGATAAGGTGGTTAAGAAGGCATATGGAATCCTTTCCTTTATTAGCTGAGGGATAGAATACAAGAGCAGTGAGGTTATGCTGGAACTGTATAAATCATTGGTTGGGCCACAACCTGAGTACTCTGCAGTTCTGGTCACCTAATTACACAAAGGATGGAATTGCACTAGAGAGGGTACAGAGGAGATTTACAAGGATGTTTGCCAGGACTGGAAAAATGCAGCTATGAAGAAAGATTAGATAGGCTGGGGTTGTTCTACTTGGAACAGAGAAGGCTGAAGGGAGATCTGATTGAAAGGGACATAATTTTGTGGGGCCTGGATAGAGTGGAGGTGAAGAGTCTATTCACCTTAGCAGAGAGATCAGTGACTGGGGGGCAGTGACTTAAAGTGCTTGGTAGAATGATTAGCGGGGAGTTGAGGAGAAACTTGTTCACCCAAAAATACAAAATGGGCTCAGTGGCAAGAAACAAAGGGTAATTGTTATAATAAAAGCAAAATACTGTGGATGCTGGAAATCTGAAGTAAAACACGAAATGCTGGAAATACTCGGCAGGTCTGGCAGCATCTGTGGAGGGAGAAGCAGGATTAACGTTTCAGTTCAATGATGAAGGGTCACTGACCTGTGACGTTAACTCTGCTTCTCTCTCCACAGATGCTGCCAGACCTGCTGAGTATTTCCAGCATGTCTTGTTTTTATTAAAGGGTAGTTGTTGACGGATATTTTACTGACCTGAGGACTGTTTACAGTGGCGTTCCACAGGGTTCAGTACTGCATCCCCTGTTTATAGTGAGAGTCTAGAAATTACTGCCTGAAAGGATAGTTGAAGCAGAATCCCTCCACTCAGTGAAAAGGAATCTGGATGTTCACCTCAACTGTCATTATCTGCAGGGCTGTGGATCAAATGCTGGAAGATGGGATTAGAATAGGTGGATCATTTTTCGGCCGGTGCAGACACAATGGGCCAAGTGGCCTCTTTCTGTATCTTAAACTTTCTATGATTATATTACATGAAACAATCACAGTTACGTCCTCAACGAACTTGATGAAGATTTTCAGGAATGATATTTCATTAACCTTTCCATGCTGCTTGTCATTTATTATCACGTGTTTTACAAACAGGATATATTTTTGTGTTGGGTTATGACCTCTAGAAGTTTCCAACCACCAACATTAGACTGATGGTTACAGGGTTTACCCAACCTCTCCATTTTAAACAGGGTTGAACATTGACAATCCTCCAGACCTCTGGCATCACTCCCATATCCAAGGAGGACTGAAAGATTCTGTCCAGTGCTTCTGTCATTTCCACCATTCCTTCCCTCAGTAACCCTCACAAAACCCATGCAGACTGGATAAATGTTCTACTTTATTGTGGTACAAAAATGTTGAATTGACAGGGGTTAACTGAACCAGTTTGTTCAGTGACTGTAATTAATGTCAGTCTCCATGGACCCTAATGGTGTCACTGGAGGGTTTCCCTCTTCTATTAATACAGGACTCCTTTCAATGTGTTTTCCGAGAGTGTTAGCGGGACCATCAGCTCCGGCACCAAAAGGGATCCGTGGGCTGCAGAGAGAGGGGGAGGGGAGATCAGAATCTGAACAATAGATTGGAATGTTACAGTAATGGATCAGAATCTGAGAACAATAGATTGGAATGTTACAACAAGTGACAGGAGTGTATCCTATTGGTTTGACCGTCTTACTGCAGATTATTATTGGATAACATTAGAACAGCGGCTCTATTTTGCTCTGAAGATGATTCAATTTATTTACTATCCCATCCTCGCTACTATTGGTGTCCCTGGTAAGTCTCTGTATCCAACTATTAGATTCATAAACCATATTTCACTGATTTAGTGTTCTTGTCATTTAAATCGTGAGAAGACTGAAACCGTTATCTTCCGTTTCTGTCACAACTCCATTCCCTGTCTATGATCTGCATCCCCCACGCTGGCCATTGTCTGAGGCTGAACCAGGAGGTTTACAACCTCAGGTATCGATTTAATGCTGAGCTGAGTTCATCCCCATATTCCCTCCATCCCCAGCCAGGTCAATTGTTATGGCCAGGTGAGGAGGGGTCAGTGTGGCTCTTCTTTATTTGACTGCAACAGTGTTTGTCCTTTATAAACAGTGAATATGCTTAACGTCTCAGTGAGTGTTCTACATCTTACCTTTGGTATGATGTTGAATAAACCGATTGGACAGGTTCTCTTGAGTTTAAACATGAAAGAGGTGAGTTTATTAAACTTAACAAGAGAAACCCGATCTGAATAAAATCATAAAAAAACGGAACACACAGTTACGGACACACTCATACGAGAATCACACACACTCAAATATATTACAGAGTGAGAAGTAAATTTGTGGTTGGATTTGAGTCCAGAATAAATTTCAAAAAACTCATTCTGTGATGTTGGGCGATTCCGTGGTCTTCCAGCTGAAGTTATATTCTTGAAGTCTTTTGCTTGTCGAAGTGCAGTATGTGGCTGGTCCACATTGCTCAGGATTTTCTTTGAGGCTTTCTTCCCCTGGTTACTCTGTCTGCAGTAATCTGTAGGCTTGAGGGGTCCGCAGTCACATGTGGTTTTCAAACTTGTGATGTTAGGTGGAGAGAGAGATGGAAAGAGAGAGAGAGAGGGGTCACAGCCCTTCTGCTTCTGCACAGTTTGAATCATTGGCTTGTCTGTCTTTGTCCAGGGGAAACTCCCAGCTGTCACAGAGATGGACAGAAGGTCTCATGACTGCCTCAGTGTATTCTCTGGACCCTTCCAATGAGATTCAAGGTTAGAAACTTCTATCTCCCCAGGGCTCAGGATACCAGTATTTATACTTGGAGGAGTTTGCTCTTTCAAAGTCAATGTGTCAGGGTAGTCTTGCATGCCGTGTTAATGAATGTAATCTTAGGTCATTCAATCACTAGAGCAAGCCAATGATATTGGTCCAGGCTCATCAGACATGTGTCTCCTGTTGTAGGCCTTAGAATGTGAAAATGTGTTTCAGATGCCAATTTCGGTGGCCATCTTGGCTGCCAGTTTTTTCAAGGTTAACTGTCGGATTTTTTTCTATTTAAAGGTTAGTGTAAGTTTCCAATCGATGAATTAAAATTCCTCATTTGGCATGTTGTGTTATCTTAACACCGGCGCAGCACATGGAAAGAAATGTGATAACGGGAACATTTCATTTCAGAACTGTGGGAAGAAAAAGAAAGAAATACACATGCATTCTCAATAATCACTTCTCAAATTCACACATTAATCTTAGAATTATTGCAGCTGACATTGTCTGTTACAGCTGTACTGATTTAACTTTTTTGGCGTTTTGTCTGGGATGGTTATGTGTCGGGTTCGACGCTGGGCAATGCATCAACCATTGCATTGTTTACCTTTTCTCTCCTCTAATGAAGTTTTAACTACTCAGGTTCCTGCACCTTAACAATCTTTCTCCCTAAACCGACAGTGTGTAATAAATTGTTTTTTTAGACCCTGTGAGGTGTCTGAGATCTCCTCTGGGCCTTTGTTCTTGCTGAGTTCGCCTTTGAAATTGTTGTGTTTGATTAGCTTTGGGTTTGGGACCTGACCATTGTGTTGTTCAGTGGGTAGATCCACACTGACCTTACTTTTAGCTTTCTGGTGAGGTACCCCAGTGCTGTTTACTTGAGGGTACGTTCCCTTCACTTTTCCCTTTACTATGGGAAGAATCATTTTTTTATCTACCCTATGTCCTCTGGGACATTACTGCTCGCAGGTCTTTGTCCAGCTTTCGCTGCACTCTGCAGCGGCACTTCGACTAGGTGAGGCATCTCCCTCACCATTGACATGCCTTTTTGGGACCTTTCCTTGTCCTTGCACGTTTCTGTAAATGCTGTTAGCAGCCTTTTTAGGCTGCCTCATTGACCTGCATTTAAGGAGGAGAGCGTAGTGTCTGATGGATCTCACATTTCAGGGTTGGCTATTCGGAGAGTAGGGGGTTCCAGTTGGGAATCCTCCTGGCCCTCCTCTAACCTGTCCTCACCGCCCTTTCCAATCCTTCCCTCCTGACTGCCTGGCAGATCTGTACTTGGCTGTTCCCTCCAGAGCCTTTGCTTCTTGCCTTTGGTCTGGAGTGTCAATTAAATAATGTACCTGACTATTCCTTTAGCCACTCGATATGGACCACTGAACCGGGATTTCAGGGGTTCACCCTGCAGTGGGAATAGTAACAATACATGGTCTCTGTCCTGAAATGTTTTAGCCTTGGCATTTCTGTCTCCTTTCCTTTCCATAGCTGCCTGGGTGGTCTTTAGGTGCTCCCACAGCATAGAAATGCAGTGTAACATGGAATACTCATCCCTGTGTCCCAAAAACCTCTCCTTGATTAGTTTAAGGGAACCTCTCACCTCGTGTCAATAAACTAATTCAAAGAGACTAAAGCCAGTGGAATCATTGGATAAGTCCCTGGAAACCAACAGGAGAAATCCCAGCCCTTTGTCCCAGTCATGGGGTTGCTCATAGCAGTATGGCCTGATCATTGTCTTTAGGGTCTGATAGTACCGCTCCAAAGCCCCTTGTGACTATGGATGGTAGGCTGAGGACTTTATTTATTTACTTATTTTATTTATTTAGAGATACAGCACTGAAACAGGCCCTTCGGCCGACTGAGTCTGTGCCGACCATCAACCACCCATTTATACTAATCCTACATGAATCACATATTCCTACCACATCCCCACCATCCCTCAACTCCCCTCCCACCAACCTATACTAGGCGCAATTTATAATGGCCAATTTACCTATCAGCCTGCAAGTCTTTGGCTGTGGGAGGAAACCGGATCACCTGGTGAAAACCTACGCGGTCACAGGGAGAACTTGCAAACTCTGCACAAGCAGTACACATAATCGAACCCGGGTCGCTGGAGCTGTGAGGCTGCGGTGCTACAGATTACCTAATAAAAAAAATGGACATAAAATGTGTGTCCTGATCCGACTGGATCTCAGATGGCAGCCCATATCGGGTAAAGAATTGGGTTAGCCCCTTCACCACAGCCTTGGCAGGTATAGTTCTTCAGGCGAATGGCCTCTGGGAATCGGGTCACCACATCCATAATGGTGAGAAGATACTGGAATCCCTTTTTGTTTTCAGCAGGTGACCCCACAATCCACCAGCACTCTGCTGAAGGGGTCCCCAAAAGCTGGTATGTGAATTAGGGTGCAGGCTTCATTGCAGGTTGGGGCTTCCCCACAACTTAGCACATGTGACTAGTTTTACAAAACGCCACCACATCTTTGTGAAGTTGTGGCCAGTCAAAATAGTGTCTTCTGCGGGCTTTGATTTTTCATACACCGAAATGTCCATCCATTAGAAGGTCTTGGGTCATTCTTAATATTTCTTTAAGGGACATCAGCGGCACCACTATCTGGTGACCCACTGTCCACTCTTCATCCTCTGCTCTGTGAGGAGGTCGCCACTTCCTCATCAGCACCTCATTATTTAACTAGTAACACTCTGCAACTCCCTCTGCTTCAGTTTTGGTTTGGACAGTCTGTGCTATTTTTTAACACTGGGTCGGGTCGTTGAACCTCAAATAAGGAAGAACTGTTTAATACATTCTTTGTCTCCTCTAACTTCACGAAGAAGGTTTCAGACAACCAGAATGTAGGGTAATCCGTCTGCAGTCTCAGTTCAGGGGATTGTTTTGCCATGGACCGAGTCACCACACAATCAGGGAGAATGTCAGGGACCTTCTCCTGTAACTACTATGTCTCCCGTACCTCTTTTGGTCTCTCTTGAACTACTGGGGAAGCTGCCACCTTTTCCCCTGTCAGATTATTACCCAGGAGCAGTTCGACCCATCACCCGGTAAACGAGGTACAATCCCCATGGTAAAGGGTCATGAAACTGGGTCACACTCCAAGTGCACCGGATATAAGGGTATGGACATATACTGTCTTCCGATACCATTCACTAACGCTCTAGCATTCACTGCACTTTCTTTTTCCCAGCAGAAGGGATTGGGTGGCCCCTGTATCCTTGAGTATGACTATTGTTTTACTTGCCTCACTCAAGGGGTATGGGGTCACTTTTCCTTAGGATACAAATTCCTGGTACCTCTCAGGGATCTTGTTTATTTTTCCCGCACTCTCTGTGGTGGGTTTACTGGGTCTGACTGCCGCAGTTGGAGGCACAGCCTGATCTGTTGTGCTTTCCATCAGGTCCCATTTTCCTGTCCTGATCTGGTGGTCCCTGATTAATGCTACAGGTTTTCCCATAACTTGCAGCATTTAGCTCGATGGTGATCTGCCTTATTCCAATGGAAACGCACCGGTCTTCGGCCATTACTCCTGCTCTCAGTGCCGTCCTATTTGGCCTGAGGATGGTCTGCTGGGTGTCCAGCTTTTCCTCCTTGCCCAAGGCTATTCGGGCTCCTATAACTTTCCCACCTTTTATTCTCGGGTCTTTGTGGTGACTAGGGAAGGGTTTCCCTTTGGGGTTAAGGCTTTGTGTACAAGGGAAAATGCATCAGCCAGAATTGCAACCTGCCTGGCTCTTTGAACCTTTCGTTCCTCTTTGTGGGTTTTAATGGTAGGGAGAGCGAGTTTTTGAACTCCTTGAGATGGATCACCACTCTAAGGTTCAGATTTGTGGGCTGTAGTTTGAGTGTTTGTATCCACTGGTCAAAAGTAAACACAAAAGCTGACTTTAAATCTTCTATAGCTACCTATTAATGAAACGTTTGGCGAATACAAATGTGGGTCCAATACAGGCAGAGTCAGGGGAATTTATAATGGTGGACAGAGAAATGGCAGTGAAGCTAAATGATTACTTTGTGTCTATCCTCATTGAGGAAGATACAAGGAAGTTTCCAGGATTAGAGATACCAAGGGATTAGGGAGAATGAGGACATGAAGGAAATTAATATTAGTAAGAATGTTGTTTTGGAGAAATTAATGGGGCTGAAGTTTGATGAGGCCCCAGGATCTGATATTCTGCATTCCAGGGTGTGGGAAGAGATAGCTATGGAGATGGTGGCTGCATTAGTGACTATCTTCAAAAATTCTATAGATTCTGGAGCGGTTCCTGCAGATTGGAAGGTAGCAAATGTCACCCCACTATTTAAGCAGGGAGGGAGAGTAAAAACAGGGAATTAGAGACCTGCTTTCGTGCATCCGTCGTTGGGAAAATGCTGGGACTCTATTGTAAAGGATGTGATAAATGGACAGTTGGATAATAATCTGTTTGGGCATCATAAACATGGATTTATGAATGAGAAATCATGTTTGACGAACCTGTTGGAGATTTTATTGAGGATGTTACTAACAGAATTGATAAAGGGGAGTCGGTGGACGTGTTATAGTTGAATTTTCAGAAGGCTTTTGATAAAGTCCCCCACAGGAGGTTGGTTAGCAACATTAAAGCACATGGGATAGGAGGTAATATACTGGCATGGATTAAAGATTGGTTAACAGGCAGAAAACAGTGAGTAGGAAGAAACGGATCATTCTCACTTTGGCAGGCTGTGATTAGTTGTGTACCACAAGGATCAGTACTTGGGCCCCAGCTGTTAACAATATATGTCAATGATTTGGATGTGGGGACCAAATGTAATATTTCCAAGTTCGCAGATGACACAAAACTAGGTGGGAATGTATGTTGTGAGGAAGATGCAAAGCGTCTTCAAGGGGATTTGGACAGACATTGTGACTGGGCAAGAACATGGCAGATGGGATATAATATGGACAGATATGACGTTATCCATTTTGGTAGGAGGAACAGATGTGCAGAGTATTTCTTAATTAGTAAGAGATTAGAAAGTGTAGATGTACAAAGGGAACCGTGTGTCAGTAAGTCACTGAAAACTAACATGCAGTGCAGCAAGCAATTCGGAATGCTAATGGTCTGTTAGCCTTTATCACAAGATGATTTGAGTACAGGAGTATTGAAGTCTTACTTCATGTGTATAGAACCTTGCTTAGACCACACCTGGAATATTGTGTGCAGTTTGGGTCCCCTTACCTTAGGAAGGATATTATTGCCATAGAGGGAGTGCAATGAAAGATCACCAGACTTGTTCCCGGGATAGCGAGACTGTTCTATGAAGAGAGAAACTGGGCTTGTATTCTCTAGAGTTTCAAAGAATGTGTCGGGATCTCATTGAAACCCTCGAAATAATTAAAGAGATCTTTCTTTCTTTTGGGCCTCCTTATCTCGAGAGACAATAGATACGCGCCTGGAGGTGGTCAGTGGTTTGTGAAGCAGCGCCTGGAGTGGCTATAAAGGCCAATTCTGGAGTGACAGGCTCTTCCACAGGTGCTGCAGAGAAATTTGTTTGTTGGGGCTGTTGCACAGTTGGCTCTCCCCTTGCGCCTCTGTCTTTTTTCCTGCCAACTACTAAGTCTCTTCGACTCGCCACAATTTAGCCCTGTCTTTATGGCTGCCCGCCAGCTCTGGCGAATGCTGGCAACTGACTCCCACGACTTGTGATCAATGTCACACGATTTCATGTCGCGTTTGCAGACGTCTTTATAACGGAGACATGGACGGCCGGTGGGTCTGATACCAGTGGCGAGCTCGCTGTACAATGTGTCTTTGGGGATCCTGCCATCTTCCATGCGGCTCACATGGCCAAGCCATCTCAAGCGCCGCTGACTCAGTAGTGTGTATAAGCTGGGGGTGTTGGCCGCTTCAAGGACTTCTGTGTTGGAGATATAGTCCTGCCACCTGATGCCAAGTATTCTCCGAAGGCAGCGAAGATGGAATGAATTGAGACGTCGCTCTTGGCTGGCATACGTTGTCCAGGCCTCGCTGCCGTAGAGCAAGGTACTGAGGACACAGGCCTGATACACTCGGACTTTTGTGTTCCGTGTCAGTGCGCCATTTTCCCACACTCTCTTGGCCAGTCTGGACATAGCAGTGGAAGCCTTACCCATGCGCTTGTTGATTTCTGCATCTAGAGACAGGTTATTGGTGATAGTTGAGCCTAGGTAGGTGAACTCTTGAACCACTTCCAGAGCGTGGTCGCCAATATTGATGGATGGAGCATTTCTGACATCCTGCCCCATGATGTTCGTTTTCTTGAGGCTGATGGTTAGGCCAAATTCATTGCAGGCAGACGCAAACCTGTCGATGAGAGTCTGCAGGCATTCTTCAGTGTGAGATGTTAAAGCAGCATCGTCAGCAAAGAGGAGTTCTCTGATGAGGACTTTCCGTACTTTGGACTTCGCTCTTAGACGGGCAAGGTTGAACAACCTGCCCCCTGATCTTGTGTGGAGGAAAATTCCTTCTTCAGAGGATTTGAACGCATGTGAAAGCAGCAGGGAGAAGAAAATCCCAAAAAGTGTGGGTGCGAGAACACAGCCCTGTTTCACACCACTCAGGATAGGAAAGGGCTCTGATGAGGAGCCACCATGTTGAATTGTGCCTTTCATATTGTCATGGAATGAGGTGATGATACTTAGTAGCTTTGGTGGACATCCGATCTTTTCTAGTAGTCTGAAGAGACCACGTCTGCTGACGAGGTCAAAGGCTTTGGTGAGATCAATGAAAGCAATGTAGAGGGGCATCTGTTGTTCACGGCATTTCTCCTGTATCTGACGAAGGGAGAACAGCATGTCAATAGTCGATCTCTCTGCACGAAAGCCACACTGTGCCTCAGGGTAGACGCGCTCGGCCAGCTTCTGGAGCCTGTTCAGAGCGACTCGAGCAAAGACTTTCCCCACTATGCTGAGCAGGGAGATTCCACGGTAGTTGTTGCAGTCACCGCGGTCACCTTTGTTTTTATAGAGGGTGATGATGCTGGCATCGCGCATGTCCTGGGGTACTGCTCCCTCGTCCCAGCACAGGCATAGCAGTTCATGTAGTGCTGAGAGTATAGCAGGCTTGGCACTCTTGATTATTTCAGGGGTAATGCTGTCCTTCCCAGGGGCTTTTCCGCTGGCTAGGGAATCAATGGCATCACTGAGTTCCGATTTGGTTGGCTGTATGTCCAGCTCATCCATGACTGGTAGAGGCTGGGCTGCATTGAGGGCAGTCTCAGTGACAGCATTCTCCCTGGAGTACAGTTCTAGGTAGTGCTCAACCCAGCGGTCCATCTGTTTGCGTTGGTCAGTGATTATGTCCCCCGATTTAGATTTGAGGGGGGTGATCTTCTTGATGGTTGGCCCAAGAGCTCTCTTCATGCCATCATACATTCCTCTGATGTTTCCGGTGTCTGAGGCCAGCTGAATATGACTGCATAGGTGTTGCCAGTAGTCGTTTGCGCAACGCCTAGCTGTTCTTTGTGCAGTACTTCTGGCTGCTTTAAGTGCTGCGGATGTTAAATCGCTGGGGGCTTTCTTGTAGTTCAAAAGTGCAATGCGCTTAGCGGCTATGACAGGTTCCAGCTCTTCATTATGAGATTGAAACCAGTCTGCATTTCTCTTCGCACTTTTGCCGTAGGTGGTCAAAGCTGACTCATAGATGGCGTCTCTGATGTGGGCCCACTTGGTCTCAGCATCCCCTGTGGGAGTGTTTTGAAGGGCTGTTACAAGTGAATTTAGAAATTTTTGTAACAGCTGTGGGTGAGAAATTCTGCTCGTGTTGATGCGCGGGTGGCCCTTCTGCTTGGAATGATGCAACTTCTTTGGTCTGAGTCTAACCTTGCTGCACACCAGGGAGTGGTCGGTGTCGCAGTCCGCACTGTGGAAGCTGCGTGTGATTTGAACACTGTTTAAGGCGGCTCGCCTTGTGACAATGAGGTCTAGCTGGTGCCAACGACGTGATCTTGGGTGCCTCCATGAAACCTGGTGACAGGGTTTAGTGTGAAAGAACGAGTTGGTGATGCAGAGGTTATGATAGGTACACAACTCAAGCAGTCTCTGCCCGTTCTCATTCATCCTTCCAACGCCATAGCGCCCAAGGCAGGAGGGCCATGAGTCATGGTCGGCCCCAACCCTGGCATTAAAGTCCCCCAGCAGGAATAGGTGTTCGGTGTTGGGGATGCTGCTAATGATGTTATGGAGTTGTTCATAGAACTGGTCTTTAGCTTCAGGTGCGGAGCAGAGTGTTGGAGCATAGATGCTGAGTAGGTGTACTGGACCAGAGGTGGTGAGCAGTCGGATGGACAGTATGCGTTCCGAGCCATTTGAGGGAGGCTCTATCATGCTGAGCAAGGAGTTTCTGATGGCGAAGCCCACTCCATGCTGTCTTGGTTCTTCAGGATCCCTGCCCTGCCAGAAGAAGGTGTAGTCTGGCTCTGCTAGAGAGCCACTCGCGGGGAGGCGAGTCTCCTGAAGTGCTGCAATGTCCACATTGAATCTACTGAGCTCGTTGTTAATGATGGCGGTCTTCCGAGAATCGTTGATTTGTGTAAGGTCTTCCGACAAGCCAGGACACATAGTTCTGAAGTTCCAGCTTGCAAAGCGAAGGGCTGGTACCTTCTTTCCTTTTTTCATGTTGTTTGGTGCGGTGTATCAGTCCACCTTTCGGGCAATGACCCTGAGCTCCAAGCACCCATTGAAGCAGGCAGACTGTGGCGGGACAGAACCTTATTGACCGGGGGCTGCCCGGTTTGAGGCGGGCGGTAGCTGTCCAGTGAGGTGCAATGACCTCTCCCACCGACAAAGGCAACCCGTGGCGCCCAGTTTCTACGCCAATTTATCTGGACTTATAACCCGTAACTGCTGCCTTCCGTGTTGTTTTAGTCGCTGTGAGGCAACTATGGAGTGACCTCTCCATGGCGCATGCCTGGGCAAATTTATGGGGGTTGAGAGTTGCCCAGTCGTCAAAACCCCCCTCTCGGCCTTTCTGGTGGGGTCCAAAGGAGTGCAGGACACGATGTTTGGCACCAGTATGGCTGCAGGAACTGCCGGAAACATGCCAAAATTGACACATGACCGCCTACGGGGTTCCGCTCCGGATTTTCTGTTAGGGTTTACTCCCTTAGCCTTGGTCTCTCCCGAGACGCCCACAAGGCAGTGGGGTTGTTGGGGCCCCTACACAGGTGTAGGATGGTGCCGGTGGGAGGAGGGGATGCAAGGGGGAGGGGTAGAGGGAGGGGGTGGGGGGGGTGCAGGGGAAGGGGGTGCGGGGTGAAGATGGTGCGAGGGGGGGCGGGCTGGGACGGGGTTGTGAGGGGGTGAGCTGAGAGGGTGGAGCAGGGAAGGGGACGGGGGTGGGGGGGGTGGAAGGGGGGGGGTAAAGGGGGGGGAGGGGGGGTGGAATCTGGTGCAGGTAATAAGCCATTTCCTCAGTGCCCACCATCGACGTCCGGAAAGCTCATCCACGTCCTTCGGGAGGTGAAGCATCATTTGGCAGACTTAGAGGTGATTACATTTGCTAAGGGTTTTTTTTTTTGCAGTGGTTTAAATAAAGGCATGCAGCATTGCCGACAGTGCGCTGCAGATGCTCTCCGAGCCATCTCCCGCGGGCGCTTTGAAGTTGCGGCCGGGGGGGCCGTTCGTGGATGTTTTGGGTGTTCGGGGCACCTTTTCACAGGACTTCTCTCGGGTCCCGCAGCTCCTTCTTCACCTCAATGGACTTACCGCATGCCGTGGCTGCAGACACTCTGGACTGTGAAGACAGCAGGATCGGAGATTAAAGTATCGGCAGCTGTGCTCGTCAGTTTCATCCGGATCAATTTCATTGAGAAAACAAAGAGCAGGTGTGGCTGGGGGAGGGCAGTGGGCCCAGGTAACATACACTAAACTAACTGTTAACTTTTAGATAGGGCTAAAATGAACTGATTTAAAGAGCCAGGGGAATTTAAACAGTTTAAGAGGGCAGATTGGGGGAGAGAACGTTAGGGATGGGAGCAGATGGCCAGATGGCCACACACACACTTGCTGAATCACATTATCTCAAATACGCGCACACCCTCTCTCTCTCTAATTTCTCTGTTTATTTCTGACACTCACACACATACACAGATCTGGTAACATTGCTCCAGTCTGATGTCTAATTTCTCTGTTTATTTCTGACACTCACACACATACACAGATCTGGTAACATTGCTGCAGTCTGATGTCTAATTTCTCTGTTTATTTCTGACACTCACACACATACACAGATCTGGTAACATTGCTGCCGTCTGATGTCTAATTTCTCTGTTTATTTCTGACACTCACACACATACATTGATCTGTTAACTTTGCTCCAGTCTGATGTCTAATTTCTCTGTTTATTTCTGACACTCACACACATACACTGATCTGGTAACTTTGCTCCAGTCTGATGTCTAATTTCTCTGTTTATTTCTGACACTCACACACATACATTGATCTGTTAACTTTGCTCCAGTCTGATGTCTAATTTCTCTGTTTATTTCTGACACTCACACACATACATTGATCTGGTAACTTTGCTCCTGTCTGATGTCTAATTTCTCTGTTTATTTCTGACACTCACACACATACATTGATCTGTTAACTTTGCTCCAGTCTGATGTCTAATTTCTCTGTTTATTTCTGACACTCACACACATACATTGATCTGTTAACTTTGCTCCAGTCTGATGTCTAATTTCTCTGTTTATTTCTGACACTCACACACATACACTGATCTGGTAACTTTGCTCCAGTCTGATGTCTAATTTCTCTGTTTATTTCTGACACTCACACACATACATTGATCTGTTAACTTTGCTCCAGTCTGATGTCTAATTTATCTGTTTATTTCTGACACTCACACACATACATAGATCCGGTAACATTGCTCCAGTCTGATGTCTAATTTCTCTGTTTATTTCTGACACTCACACACATACACTGATCTGGTAACTTTGCTCCAGTCTGATGTCTAATTTCTCTGTTTATTTCTGACACTCACACACATACACTGATCTGGTAACTTTGCTCCAGTCTGATGTCTAATTTGTCTGTTTATTTCTGACACTCACACACATACACAGATCTGGTAACATTGCTCCAGTCTGATGTCTAATTTCTCTGTTTATTTCCCTTCCTCACAGTTAACTTGCTGACGATTGGGATCCTGTCTCGGGGAAAGTGCGGTCTCTCCAAATGTGTCACTCAGTACCTGGTGGCCATGTCAGCGGCGGATCTACTGGTCATTATCCTGGACCTGATATTCAGACACATTCCCATTGTTTATTGGGAACAGTTTCAGTTCCTGTGGTACATCCCCGTGTGTAATATCCACGCCGTCCTGCTTTACACAGTCACAGACTGTTCTGTCTGGTTCACCGTCACTTTCACCTTTGATCGATTTGTGGCCATTTGTTGTCAGAATCTGAAAAGTAAATATTGCAGTGAGAAAACATGTGCTGTGGTTGTGGGAACAGTGAGTTTGCTGAGCTGTTTAAAGAACATCTTCTGGTATTTTATGTTCACGGGTCGGTATTTGCTGATGAACTTCCCCTGGTTTTGTGATGTAACAATGGATGTTCCGGAATTCTCGTGTCTGGGGAACAATCGAGTTCCTCCACAACATTCTAACCCCGGTCATCCCATTTGTGCTGATTCTGCTGCTCAACGCTCTCACCGTCAGACACATTTTAGTGAGCAGCAGAGGACGCAGGAGACTCCGGGATCACAGCAGTGGAGAGAGTCACAGAGACCCCGAGATGGAGAGTCGAAGGAAATCTATCATTTTACTGTTAGTTATCTCTGGTAATTTCATGCTGTTGTGGGCCCTGTTAATGGTGTATTCTATATGGTGGAGGATGTACTTGTTGGGTTATCGGTCTGTTTATCTCCCTGAGTTTCTGATGGAATTGTCCTTCATGCTCCAGCTCCTGAGCTGCTCCACAAACACTGTGATTTACGCCGTGACCCAGACTCAGTTCAGAGAGCAGGTGAAGAATGTGCTGAAATATCCCTTTAATACAATTGTTAAATTAATTCGCTAATCAGAGGAGGGGGAGGGGCCTCTCACCATGGAGACAGAGCGGGGGAGGGGCCTGTCACCATGGAGACAGAGCGGGGGAGGGGCCTCTCACCATGGAGACAGAGTGGGGGAGGGGCCTCTCGCCATGGAGACAGAGCGTGGGAGGGGCCTCTCACCATGGAGACAGAGCGGGGGAGGGGCCTCTCACCATGGAGACAGAGCGGGGGAGGAGACTGTCACCATGGCGACAGAGTGGGTGAGGGGCCTCTCACCATGGAGACAGAGCGGGGGAGGGGCCTCTCACCATGGAGACAGAGCGGGGGAGGGGACTGTCACCATGGAGACAGAGCGGGGGAGGGGCCTGTCACCATGGAGACAGAGCGGGGGAGGGGCCTGTCACCATGGAGACAGAGCGGGGGAGGGGCCTCTCACCATGGAGACAGAGCGGGGGAGGAGCCTCTCACCATGGAGACAGAGCGGGGGAGGGGCCTGTCACCATGGAGACAGAGCGGGGGAGGAGCCTCTCACCATGGAGACAGAGCGGGGGAGGGGCCTGTCACCATGGAGACAGAGCGGGGGAGGGGCCTGTCACCATGGAGACAGAGCGGGGGAGGAGCCTCTCACCATGGAGACAGAGCGGGGGAGGGGCCTGTCACCATGGAGACAGAGCGGGGGAGGGGCCTGTCACCATGGAGACAGAGCGGGGGAGGGGACTGTCACCATGGAGACAGAGCGGGGGAGGGGCCTCTCACCATGGAGACAGAGCGGGGGAGGGGCCTCTCACCATGGAGACAGAGCGGGGGAGGAGACTGTCACCATGGCGACAGAGCGGGGGAGGGGCCTCTCACCATGGAGACAGAGTGGGTGAGGGGCCTCTCACCATGGAGACAGAGCGGGGGAGGGGCCTCTCACCATGGAGACAGAGCGGGGGAGGGGACTGTCACCATGGAGACAGAGCGGGGGAGGGGCCTCTCACCATGGAGACAGAGCGGGGGAGGGGCCTCTCACCATGGAGACAGAGCGGGGGAGGAGACTGTCACCATGGCGACAGAGCGGGGGAGGGGCCTCTCACCATGGAGACAGAGTGGGGGAGGGGCCTCTCGCCATGGAGACAGAGCGTGGGAGGGGCCTCTCACCATGGAGACAGAGCGGGGGAGGGGCCTCTCACCATGGAGACAGAGCGGGGGAGGAGACTGTCACCATGGCGACAGAGTGGGTGAGGGGCCTCTCACCATGGAGACAGAGCGGGGGAGGGGCCTCTCACCATGGAGACAGAGCGGGGGAGGGGACTGTCACCATGGAGACAGAGCGGGGGAGGGGCCTCTCACCATGGAGACAGAGCGGGGGAGGGGCCTCTCACCATGGAGACAGAGCGGGGGAGGAGACTGTCACCATGGCGACAGAGCGGGGGAGGGGCCTGTCACCATGGAGACAGAGCGGGGGAGGGGCATCTCACCATGGAGACAGAGCGGGGGAGGAGACTGTCACCATGGAGACAGAGCGGGTGAGGGGACTGTTTCCAAGGTGACGGCGAATGGGGACGGGGTCTGTTTCCAAGGTGACGGCGAGTGGGGGCGGGGTCTGTTTCCAGAGTGACGGGAGTGGGGGCGGGGTCTGTTTCCAGAGTGACGGGAGTGGGGGCGTGGTCTGTTACCAAAGTGACGGCGAGTGGGGGCGGGGTCTGTTACCAAGGTGACGGGAGTGGGGGCGGGGTCTGTTACCAAAGTGACGGCGAGTGGGGGCGGGGTCTGTTTCCAGAGTGACGGGAGTGGGGGCGGGGTCTGTTTCCAGAGTGACTGGAGTGGGGGCGGGGTCTGTTACCAATGTGACGGCGAGTGGGGGCGGGGTCTGTTTCCAGAGTGACGGAGTGGGGGCGGGGTCTGTTTCCAGAGTGACGGGAGTGGGGGCGGGGTCTGTTTCCAAGGTGACGGGAGTGGGGGCGGGGTCTGTTACCAAAGTGACGGCGAGTGGGGGCGGGGTCTGTTTCCAGAGTGACGGGAGTGGGGGCGGGGTCTGTTTCCAGAGTGACGGGAGTGGGGGCGGGGTCTGTTTCCAGAATGACGAGAGTGGGGGCGGGGTCTGTTTCCAGAGTGACGGGAGTGGGGGCGGGGTCTGTTTCCAGAGTGACGGGAGTGGGGGCGGGGTCTGTTACCAATGTGACGGCGAGTGGGGGCGGGGTCTGTTTCCAGAGTGACGGAGTGGGGGCGGGGTCTGTTTCCAGAGTGACGGAGTGGGGGCGGGGTCTGTTTCCAGAGTGACGGGAGTGGAGGCGGGGTCTGTTACCAAAGTGACGGGAGTGGGGGCGGGGTCTGTTACCAAAGTGACGGGAGTGGGGGCGAGGTCTGTTTCCAAGGTGACGGGTGTGGGGGCGGGGTCTGTTACCAAAGTGACGGGTTTGGGGGCGGGGTCTGTTTCCAAGGTGACGGGAGTGGGGGCGGGGTCTGTTTCCAAGGTGACGGGAGTGGGGGCGGGGTCTGTTTCCAAGGTGACGGCGAGTGGGGGCGGGGTCTGTTTCCAAGGTGACGGCGAGTGGGGGCGGGGTCTGTTTCCAGAATGACAGGAGTGGGGGCGGGGTCTGTTACCAAGGTGACCGGAGTGGGGGCGGGGTCATTTTCCAGAGTGACGGGAGTGGGGGCGGGGTCTGTTGCCTGAGTGACGCGAGTGGGGTCGGGGTCTGTTTCCAAGGTGACAGGAGTGGGGGCGGGGTCTGTTTCCAGAGTGACGCGAATGGGGGCGTGGTCTGTTACCAAAGTGACGGCGAGTGCGGGCGGGGTATGTTTCCAAGGTGACGGGAGTGGGGGCGGGGTCTGTTACCAAAGTGACGGCGAGTGGGGGCGGGGTCTGTTTCCAAGGTGACGGGAATGTGGGCGGGGTCTGTTTCCAGGGTGACGGAGTGGGGGCGGGGTCTGTTACCAAGGTGACGGAGTGGGGGCGGGGTCTGTTTCCAGGGTGACGGGAGTGGGGGCGGGGTCAGTTTCCAAGGTGACAGGAGTGGGGGCGGGGTATGTTTCCAAGGTGACAGGAGTGGGGGCGGGGTCTGTTGCCTGAGTGACGCGAGTGGGGTCGGGGTCTGTTTCCAAGGTGACAGGAGTGGGGGCGGGGTCTGTTTCCAGAGTGACGGCGAATGGGGGCGTGGTCTGTTACCAAAGTGACGGCGAGTGGGGGCGGGGTCTGTTTCCAAGGTGACGGGAGTGCGGGCGGGGTATGTTTCCAAGGTGACGGGAGTGGGGGCGGGGTCTGTTACCAAAGTGACGGGGAGTGGGGGCGGGGTCTGTTACCAAGGTGACGGAGTGTGGGCGGGGTCTGTTACCAAGGTGACGGAGTGGGGGCGGGGTCTGTTACCAAGGTGACGGAGGGGGGCGGGGTCTGTTACCAAGGTGACGTGAGTGGGGGCGTGGTCTGTTACCTAGGTGACGGGAGTGGGGGCGGGGTCTGTTAACAAGGTGACGGGAGTGGGGGCGGGGTCTGTTACCAAGGTGACGGGAGTGGGGGCGGGGTCTGTTTCCAGAGTGACGGGAGTGGGGGCGGGGTCTGTTACCAAGGTGACGGGAGTGGGGGCGGGGTCTATTACCAAGGTGACGGGAGTGGGGGCGGGGTCTGTTTCCAGGGTGACGGGAGTGGGGGCGGGGTCTGTTTCCAGGGTGACGGGGAGTGGGGGCGGGGTCTGTTTCCAAGGCGACGGGAGTGGGGGCGGGGTCTGTTTCCAGGGTGACGGGAGTGGGGGCGGGGTCTGAATCTTTCTGATTCTTTTATAATCCCTTTCAAACTAAAAGAATCCTGATAATTATTGATAATAATTTATAATAATTTATAAACATTTACTGACATTTACAACCTTTATAAACTGTTTCTAATTCTTCCTCTCACTTTGTAAATCTTTATAATATTTATGATTGTCTGTGATTTATTATCCTTTATGAGATTTTATTCTCATTTATAATCTGTTACATTCACTGCCCTGGACAGAAAACATTGAAAATGATCCCCGTGGATTACTCTCAATTCAAACAGATCACAGAGCATATCATTTAAAATGGCCGCAGCACATGTCGCGTAAAATGGCCGCAGTGAAGGTGACATCAAACAGACCACAGTGCATATCATTTAAAATGGCCGCAGCACATGTCACGTAAAATGGCTGCAGTCAAGGTGACATCAAACAGACCACAGAGCATAACATTTAAAATGGACGCAGTGACGGTGACATCAAACAGACCACAGTGCATATCATTTAAAATGGCTGCAGCACATGTCACGTAAAATGGCCGCAGTGAAGGTGACATCAAACAGACCACAGTGCATATCATTTAAAATGGCCGCAGCACATGTCACGTAAAATGGCTGCAGTCAAGGTGACATCAAACAGACCACAGAGCATAACATTTAAAATGGACGCAGTGACGGTGACATCAAACAGACCACAGTGCATATCATTTAAAATGGCCGCAGCACATGTCACGTAAAATGGCTGCAGTCAAGGTGACATCAAACAGACCACAGAGCATAACATTTAAAATGGACGCAGTGACAGTGACATCAAACAGACCACAGTGCATATCATTTAAAATGGCCGTACCATATGTCACGTAAAATGGCCGCAGTGAAGGTGACATCAAACAGACCACAGAGCACATCATTTAGAATGGCCGCAGCACATGTCGCTTAAAATGGCCGCGGTGCAGGTGACATCAAACAGACAACAGTGCATATCATCAGATCGAATTGGCCTTTGTTAAAACCAGCTGGAGTGGTACTGAGTCCCACACACACACCAGATAAGAGCCAATTGAATTTGAGCCTATATTAATACCAGCTGGAGTGGTACTGAGGCTCATTCACATACCGGGAAAGAACCAATTCAATCCAGGCCCCTATTAATACCAGCTGGAGTAAAATTAACTCCCATTTACACACCAGGAAAGAGCCAATTCAATCCAGGTCTCTATTAATACCAGCTGGAGAGGGACTGAGTCTCACTCACACTCGGGGAAAGAGCCAATTCAATCCAGGTCTCTATTAATACCAGCTGGAGAGGGACTGAGTCTCACTCACACTCGGGGAAAGAGCCAATTCAATCCAGGCCTCTATTTATACCAGCTGGAGTAAAATTAACTCCCATTCACACACCAGGAAAGAGCCAATTGAAACCGAGCCTATATTATCACCAGCTGGAGTGGTACTGAGTCCCACTGACACACCAGGAAAGAGCCAATTCAATGCAAACCTTTATTAATACCAGCTGGAGTGGTACTGATTCCCACTCACACACCAGGAAAAAGCTAATTAAAGCCAGACCGCCATTGATACCAGCTGGAGTGGGACTGAGACCCACTCACACACCAGGAAAGAGATAGTTCATTCCAGGCTTCCATTAATACTAGCTGGAGTGGCACTGAGTCCCACTAACACCCCAGAAAGAGCCAATTCAATCCAGGTCTCTATTAATACCAGCTGGAGTGGAATTAACCCCCACTCACACAACAGGAAAGAGCAAATTCAATCCAGGCCTCCATTAACACCAGGTGGAGTGGCAGTGAGTCCCACTCACCAGGAGAGAGCCAATTCAATCGAGGCTTATATCAATACCAGTAGGAGTGGTATTGAGTCCCACTCACACACCAGTAAAGAGCCAATTCAATCCAGGCCTCTATTTATACCAGCTGGAGTGGTACTGAGAGCCACTCACACACCAGGAAAGAGGCAATTCAATCCAGGTATCTATTAATAGCAGCTGGAGTGGTACTGAGTCCCACTCACTCACCAGGAAGGAGCCAATTCAATGCAGGCCTCTATTAATAACATTTGGAGTGGGACTGAATCCCACTCACACACCAGAAAGAGCCAATTCATTCTAGGCCTCTATTAATACCAGCTGGAGTGGTACTGATTCTCACGGACGCACCAGGAAAGAGACAATTCCATCCAGACCTCTATTAATACCAACTGGAGTGGCACTGATTCTCACGGACACACCAGGAAAGAGACCATTCCATCCAGACCTCTAATAATACCAGCAGGATGGTACTGAGCCCCCCTCAGACACCAGCAAGAGCCAATTCAATCCAAGCCTCTATTAATACCAGCTGGAGTGGTACTGAGTCCCACACACACATCAAGAAGTGCCAATTCAATCCAGACCTCTTTTAATACCAGCTGGAGTGGTAGTGAGTCCCACTCACACACCAGGAAAGAGCCAATTAAATCCAGACCTCAATTAATACCAGCTGGAGTGGTACTGAGCCCCACTCACGAACCATGAAAGAGCCAATTAAATTCAGACCTCAATTAATACCAGCTGGAGTGGTACTGAGCCCCACTCACACACCAGGAAAGAGCCAATTAAATCCAGACCACGATTAATAACAGCTGGAGTGGTACTGAGTCCCACTCACACACCAGGAAAGAGCCAATTAAATCCAGACCTCAATTAATACCAGCTGGTGTGGTACTGAGTCCCACTCACTAACCATGAAAGAGCCAATTAAATCCAGACCTCAATTAATACCAGCTGGAGTGGTACTGAGTCCCACTCACTCACCAGGAAGGAGCCAATTCAATCCAGACCTCTATTAATACCAGCTGGAGTGGTACTGATTCTCACGGACACACCAGGAAAGAGACCATTCCATCCAGACCTCTAATAATACCAGCAGGATGGTACTGAGCCCCCCTCAGGCACCAGCAAGAGCCAATTCAATCCAGACCTCTATTAATAACAGCTGGAGTGGTACTGAGTCCCACTCACACAGCAGAGAAGAGACAGTTCATTCCAGGACTTTATTAACACCGGGTGTTCTGGCACTGTGTCCCACTCACACACCAGAAAGAGCCAATTCATTCTAGGCCTCTATTAATACCAGCTGGAGTGATACTGAGTCCCACTCACTCACCAGGAAAGAGACAATTCCATCCAGACCTCTATTAATACCAGCTGGAGTGATACTGATCCTCACGGACACACCAGGAAAGAGACCATTCCATCCAGACCTCTAATAATACCAGCAGGATGGTACTGAGCCCCCCTCAGGCACCAGCAAGAGCCAATTCAATCCAAGCCTCTATTAATACCAGCTGGAGTGGTACTGAGTCCCACACACACATCAAGAAGTGCCAATTCAATCCAGACCTCTTAATACCAGCTGGAATGGTTCTGATTCCCACTCACACACCAGGAAAGAGCAAATTCAAACCAGATCTCTATTAATACCAGCTGGAGTGGTACAGATCCCCACTCACTCCCCAGCAAAGAGCCAATTCAATCCAGGCCTCTATTAATACCAGCTGGAGTGGTACTGAGTCTCACTCACACAGCAGGAAAGAGACAATTCAATTCAGGCCTCTTTTAATACCAGCAGGAGTGGCACTAATCCCCACTCACTCACCAAAAAAGAGCCAATTCAATCCATGTCTCTATTAATAGCAGAAGGAGTGGAACTGAGCCCCGCTCACACACCAGGAAGTGGCTAACACAATCCAGGCCTCTATTAATACCAACTGGAGTGGTACTGAGTCCCACACACACCAGGAAAGAGCAAATTCAATCCAGGCCTCTATTAACACCAGGTGGAGTGGCAGTGAGTCCCACTCACCAGGAGAGAGCCAATTCAATCGAGGCTTATATCAATACCAGTAGGAGTGGTATTGAGTCCCACTCACACACCAGTAAAGAGCCAATTCAATCCAGGCCTCTATTTATACCAGCTGGAGTGGTACTGAGAGCCACTCACACACCAGGAAAGAGGCAATTCAATCCAGGTATCTATTAATAGCAGCTGGAGTGGTACTGAGTCCCACTCACTCACCAGGAAGGAGCCAATTCAATGCAGGCCTCTATTAATAACATTTGGAGTGGGACTGAATCCCACTCACACACCAGAAAGAGCCAATTCATTCTAGGCCTCTATTAATACCAGCTGGAGTGGTACTGATTCTCACGGACGCACCAGGAAAGAGACAATTCCATCCAGACCTCTATTAATACCAACTGGAGTGGTACTGATTCTCACGGACACACCAGGAAAGAGACCATTCCATCCAGACCTCTAATAATACCAGCAGGATGGTACTGAGCCCCCCTCAGACACCAGCAAGAGCCAATTCAATCCAAGCCTCTATTAATACCAGCTGGAGTGGTACTGAGTCCCACACACACATCAAGAAGGGCCAATTCAATCCAGACCTCTTTTAATACCAGCTGGAGTGGTAGTGAGTCCCACTCACACACCAGGAAAGAGCCAATTAAATCCAGACCTCAATTAATACCAGCTGGAGTGGTACTGAGCCCCACTCACGAACCATGAAAGAGCCAATTAAATTCAGACCTCAATTAATACCAGCTGGAGTGGTACTGAGTCCCACTCACACACCAGGAAAGAGCCAATTAAATCCAGACCACGATTAATAACAGCTGGAGTGGTACTGAGTCCCACTCACACACCAGGAAAGAGCCAATTAAATCCAGACCTCAATTAATACCAGCTGGAGTGGTACTGAGTCCCACTCACTAACCATGAAAGAGGCAATTAAATCCAGACCTCAATTAATACTAGCTGGAGTGGTACTGAGTCCCACTCACTCACCAGGAAGGAGCCAATTCAATCCAGACCTCTATTAATACCAGCTGGAGTGGCACTGAGCCCCACTCACACACCAGGGAAGAGCCATTTCGATCCAGGCCTCGATCTATAGCGACTGGAGTGGGACTGAGAGCCACTCACACACCAGGAAAGAGGCAATTCAATCCAGGTATCTATTAATAGCAGCTGGAGTGGTACTGAGTCCCACTCACTCACCAGGAAGGAGCCAATTCAATCCAGACCTCTATTAATACCAGCTGGAGTGATACTGATTCTCACGGACACACCAGGAAAGAGACCATTCCATCCAGACCTCTAATAATACCAGCAGGATGGTACTGAGCCCCCCTCAGGCACCAGCAAGAGCCAATTCAATCCAGACCTCTATTAATAACAGCTGGAGTGGTACTGAGTCCCACACACACATCAAGAAGTGCCAATTCAATCCAGACCTCTTAATACCAGCTGGAATGGTTCTGATTCCCACTCACACACCAGGAAAGAGCAAATTCAAACCCGATCTCTATTAATACCAGCTGGAGTGGTACAGATCCCCACGCACTCCCCAGCAAAGAGCCAATTCAATCCAGGCCTCTATTAATACCAGCTGGAGTGGTACTGAGTCTCACTCACACAGCAGGAAAGAGACAATTCAATTCAGGCCTCTTTTAATACCAGCAGGAGTGGCACTAATCCCCACTCACTCACCAAAAAAGAGCCAATTCAATCCATGTCTCTATTAATAGCAGAAGGAGTGGAACTGAGCCCCGCTCACACACCAGGAAGTGGCTAACTCAATCCAGGCCTCTATTAATACCAACTGGAGTGGTACTGAGTCCCACACACACCAGGAAAGAGCCAATTCAATCCAGGCCTCTATTAATACCAGCTGGAGTGGTACTGAGTCCCACTCACACACCAGTTAAGAGCCAATTCAATCCAGACCTCTATGAATAACAGCTGGAGTGGAACAGACTCCCACTCACACACCAGGAAAGAGCCAATTCAATCCAGGCCGCTATTCATACCAGCTGGAGTGGGACTGAGTCCCACTCTCAAACCAGGAAAGAGAGAATTCAATCCAGACCTCTATTAATACCAGCTGGAGTTCTACTGAACCCCACTCACACACCAGGAAAGAGCCAATTGAATCCAGAACACTAATTAATACCAGCCGGAGTGGTACTGAGTCCCAATCACACACCAGGAAAGTGTCAATTCAATCCAGGCCTCTATTAATAACATTTGGAGTGGTACTGAGTCTCACTCACACAACAGATAAGAGACAGCTCATTTCAAACATCTATAAATATCAGCTGGAATGGTACTGAACCCCACTCACCCACCCGGAAAGAGCGAATTCAGTCCAGACCTCTTAATCCCAGCTGGAGTGCGACTGATTCCAACTCACACAGCAGGAAAGGGACAGTTCATTCCATGCCTCTACTAATCCCAGCTGGAGTGGTTCCGAGCCCCACTCACACACCAGGAAAGAGACAATTCAATCCAGACCTCCACTATACCAGCTGGAGTGCGACAGAGTCCCACTCGCACAGCAAGAAAGGGACACTTCATTCCAGGCCTCTACTAATCCCAGCTGGAGTGGTTCTGAGCCCCAGTCACACACCAGGAAACAGCCAACTCAATCCAGACCTCCATTAATACCAGCTGGAGTGGAATTAACTCCCACTCATACACCAGGAAAGAGCCAATTCAAACCAGACCTCTATTAATACCAGCTGGAGTGATACTGATACTCACGGACACACCAGGAAAGAGACAATTCCATCCAGACCTCTATTAATACCAGCTGGAGTGGTACTGATTCTCACGGACACACCAGGAAAGAGACCATTCCATCCAGACCTCTAATAATACCAGCAGGATGGTACTGAGCCCCCCTCAGGCACCAGCAAGCGCCAATTCAATCCAAGCCTCTATTAATACCAGCTGGAGTGGTACTGAGTCCCACACACACACCAAAAAGTGCCAATTCAATCCAGACCTCTTTTAATACCAGCTGGAGTGGTACTGAGTCCCACTCACACACCAGTTAAGAGCCAATTCAATCCTGACCTCTATTAATACAAGATGGAGTGGTACTGAGTCCAACTCACACACCAGAAAGAGCCAATTCAATCCAGGCCTCTATTAATACCAGCTGGAGTGGTACAGACTCCCACTCACACAAGAGGAAAGAGCCAATTCAATCCAGACCTCTATTAATACCAGCAGGAATGGTACTGAGCCCCACTCAGACACCAAAAAGAGCCAATTCAATCCAGCCCTCTATTAATACCAGCTGGAGTGGTACTGAGTCCCACTCACAAACCAGGAAATTACCAATTCATTCCAGACCTCTATCAATACCAGCTGGAGTGGAATTAACTCCATCACACACACCAGAAACAGCCAATTCAATCCTGACCTCGAGAATACCAGCTGGAGTGCGTCTGAGTCCCACTCACACGCCATGAAGGGGTCAGTTCATTCCAGGTCTCTATTAATACCAGCTGGAATGGTACTGAGTCCCACTCACAAACCAGGAAAGAGCCAATTCAATTCAGGCCTCTATTAATACCAGCTGGAGTTGAATTATCTCCATCTCACACTCCAGAAAGAGCCAATTCAATCCTGACCTCGAGAATACCAGCTGGAAAGGTACTGAGTCCCACTCACAAACCAGGAAAGAGCCAATTCAATTCTGGCCTCTATTAATACCAGCTGGAGTGGTATTGAGTTCCACTCACACACCAGAAAGAGCCAATTCAATCCAGACCACTAATTAATACCAGCTGGAGTGGTACTGAGTCCCACTCTCAAACCAGGAAAGAGCCAATTCAATTCAGGCCTCTATTAATGCTAGCTGGAGTGGTACTGAGACCCACTCACACACCAGGAAAGAGCAAATTCAATTCAGGCCTCTATTAATAACAGCTGGAGTGGTACTGAGTCCCACTCTCAAACCAAGAAAGAGCCAATTCAATTCAGGCCTCTATTAATACCAGCTGGAGTGGTTCTGAGACCCACTCACACACCAGGAAAGAGCCAATTCAATCCAGGTCTCTATTCATACCAGCTGGAGTGTGACTGATCCCGGCTCACACACCAGGAAAGAGCCAAATCAATCCAGACATCTATTAATACCAGCTGGAGTGGTACTGAGCCCCACTCACACACCAGAAAGAGCCAATTCAATCCAGCCCTCTATTAATACCAGCTGGAGTGGTACTGAGTCCCACTCACACTCCAGAAAGAGCCAATTCAATCCAAGCCTCTATTAATACCAGCTGGAGTTGTACTGAGTCCCAGTCACAAACCAGGAAAGAGCCAATTCATTCCAGCCCTCTATTAATACCAGCTGGAGGGGTACTGAGTCCCACTCACAAACCAGGAAAGAGCCAGTTCATTGCAGACCTCTATTAATAGCAGCTGGAGTGGTACTGAGTCCCACTCTCAAACCAGGAAAGTACCAATTCAATTCAGGCCTCCATCAATACGAGCTGGAGTGGAATTAACTCCATCACACACACCAGAAACAGCCAATTCAATCCTGACCTCGAGAATACCAGCTGGTGTGCGTCTGAGTCCCTCTCACACGCCATGAAGGGGTCAGTTCATTCCAGGTCCATATTAATACCAGCTGGAAAGGTACTGAGTCCCACTCACAAACCAGGAAAGAGCCAATTCAATCCAGAACTCCACAATACCAGCTGGAGTGCGACAGAGTCCCACTCGCACACCAGGAAAGGGACAGTTCATTCCAGGCCTCTACTAATCCCAGCTGGAGTGGTTCTGAGCCCCAGTCACACACCAGGAAACAGCCAACTCAATCCAGACCTCCATTAATACCAGCTGGAGTGGAATTAACTCCCACTCACACACCAGGAAAGAGCCAATTCAGTCCAGTCCTCTATTAATACCAGCAGGAATGGTACTGAGCCCCACTCAGACACCAAAAAGAGCCAATTCAATCCAGCCCTCTATTAATACCAGCTGGAGGGGTACTGAGTCCCACTCACAAACCAGGAAAGGGACAGTTCATTCCAGGCCACTATTAATACTTCTGGAGTGGTACTGAGTCCCACTCACACTCCAGAAAGAGGCAATTCAATCCAAGCCTCTATTAATACCAGCAGGAATGGTACTGAGTCCCACTCACACTCCAGAAAGAGGCAATTCAATCCAGATCTCTATTAATACCAGCTGGAGTGGTACTGAGTCCCACTCACAAACCAGGAAAGAGCCAATTCATTCCAGACCTCTATTAATATCAGCTGGAGTGGTACTGAGTCCCACTCACTCACCAGGAAGAGGCAATTCAATCCAAGCCTCTATTAATACCAGCAGGAATGGTACTGAGTCCCACTCACACTCCAGAAAGAGGCAATTCAATCCAGATCTCTATTAATACCAGCTGGAGTGGGACTGAGTCCAACTCACAAACCAGGAAAGAGCCAATTCAATCCAGGCCTCTATTAATACCAGCTGGAGTGGAACTGAGTCCCAATAACGTATCAGTTAAGAGCCAATTCAATCCAGACCTCTATAATACCAGCTGGAGTGCGACTGAGCGCCAAGCACACAGCAGGAAAGGGACAGTTCATTCCAGGCCTCTATTAATACCATCTGGAGTGGGACTGAGCCCCATTCACCCTCCCAGATAGAGCCAATCCAGTCCAGACCTCTATAATACCAGCTGAAGTGTGACTGAGTCCCACACACACAGCAGGAAAGGGACAGTTCATTCCAGGCCTCTATTAATACCATCTGGAGTGGGACTGAGCCCCATTCACCCTCCCAGATAGAGCCAATCCAGTCCAGACCTCTATAATACCAGCTGAAGTGTGACTGAGTCCCACACACACAGCAGGAAAGGGACAGTTCATTCCAGGCCTCTATTTAACCAGTTGTAATGTTACTGAGCCCCACACACAGACCAGAAAGAGCCAATTCAATCCAGGCCTCTATTAATACCAGCTGGAATGGTACTGAGCCCCACTCACACACCAGAAGAGCCAATTCAATCCAGGCCTCTATTAATACCAGCTGGAATGGTACTGAGCCCCACTCACACACCAGAAGAGCCAATTCAATCCAGGCCTCTATTAATACCAGCAGGAATGGTACTGAGTCCCACTCACACTCCAGAAAGAGGCAATTCAATCCAGATCTCTATTAATACCAGCTGGAGTGGGACTGAGTCCAACTCACAAACCAGGAAAGAGCCAATTCAATCCAGGCCTCTATTAATACCATCTGGAGTGGAACTGAGTCCCAATCACGCATCAGTTAAGAGCCAATTCAATCCAGACCTCTATAATACCAGCTGGAGTGCGACTGAGCGCCAAGCACACAGCAGGAAAGGGACAGTTCATTCCAGGCCTCTATTAATACCATCTGGAGTGGGACTGAGCCCCATTCACCCACCCAGATAGAGCCAATCCAGTCCAGACCTCTATAATACCAGCTGAAGTGTGACTGAGTCCCACACACACAGCAGGAAAGGGACAGTTCATTCCAGGCCTCTATTTAACCAGTTGTAATGGTACTGAGCCCCACACACAGACCAGAAAGAGCCAATTCAATCCAGACCTCTATTAATACCAGCTGCAGTGGCACTGAGCCCCCTCACACACCAGAAAGAGCCAATTCAATCCAGGCCTCTATTAATACCAGCTGGAATGGTACTGAGCCCCACTCACACACCAGAAGAGCCAATTCAATCCAGGCCTCTATTAATACCAGCTGGAGTGCGACTGAGCCCCCTCACACACCAGGAAAGAGCAACTTCCAACCAGACCTCCAATAAAAGCAGCTGGACTGGTACTGAACCCCATTCACCCACCCGGAAAGAGCGAATTCAGTCCAGACCTCTTTTAATCCCAGCTGGAGTGCGACTGATTCCCACTCGCACAGCAGGAAAGGGACAGTTCATTCCAGGCCTCTACTAATCCCAGCTGGAGTGGTTCTGAGCCCCACTCACACACCAGGAAACAGCCAACTCAATCCAGACCTCCATAATACCAGCTGGAGTGGAATTAACTCCCACTCATACACCAGGAAAGAGCTAATTCAATCCAGACCTCTATTAATACCAGCAGGAATGGTACTGAGCCCCACTCAGACACCAAAAAGAGCCAATTAAATCCAGCCCTCTATTAATACCAGCTGGAGGGATACTGAGTCCCAGTCACAAACCAGGAAAGGGACAGTTCATTCCAGGCCTCTATTAATACTTCTGGAGTGGTACTGAGTCCCATTCACACTCCAGAAAGAGGCAATTCAATCCAGGCCTCTATTAATACCAGCTGGAGTGGTACTGAGTCCCACTCACAAACCAGAAAAGAGCCAATTCATTCCAGACCTCTATTAATAGCAGCTGGAGTGGGACGGAGTCCCACTCACAAACCAGGAAAGAGCCAATTCAATTCAGGCCTCTATTAATACCAGCTGGAGTGGAATTAACTCCATCACACACACCAGAAACAGCCAATTCAATCCTGACCTCGAGAATACCAGCTGGTATGCGTCTGAGTCCCACTCACACGCCATGAAGGAGTCAGTTCATTCCAGGCCGCTATTTAACCAGTTGGAGTGGTACTGAGCCCCACACACACACCAGAAGAGCCAATTCAATCCAGGCCTCCACAATACCAGCTGGAGTGCGACGGGGTCCCACTCGCACACCAGGAAAGGGACAGTTCATTCCAGGCCTCTACTAATCCCAGCTGGAGTGTTTCCGAGCCCCACTCACACACCAGGAAACAGCCAATTCAATCCAGACCTCCACAATACCAGCTGGAGTGCGACGGGGTCCCACTCACACAGCAGGAAAGGGACAGTTCATTCCAGGCCTCTACTAATCCCAGCTGGAGTGGTTCCGAGCCCCACTCACACACCAGGAAACAGCCAATTCAATCCAGACCTCCATAATACCAGCTGGAGTGCGACGGAGTCCCACTCACACAGCAGGAAAGGGACAGTTCATTCCAGGCCTCTCCTAATCCCAGCTGGAGTGGTTCTGAGCCCCACTCACACACCAGGAAACAGCCAATTCAATCCTGACCTCTATTAATACCAGCAGGAATGGTACTGAGCCCCACTCAGACACCAAAAAGAGCCAATTCAATCCAGCCCTCTATTAATACGAGCTGGAGTGGTACTGAGTCCCACTCACAAACCAGGAAAGGGACAGTTCAATTCAGGCCTCTATTCATACCAGCTGGAGTGGAATTAACTCCATCTCACACACCAGAAAGAGCCAATTCAATCCTGACCTCTATAATACCAGCTGGTGTGCGTCTGAGTCCCTCTCACACGCCATGAAGGGGTCAGTTCATTCCAGGCCTCTATTAATACCAGCTGGAGTGGGACTGAGGATCACTCAGACACCAGGGAAGAGAGAATTCAATCCAGACTTCTATTAATACCAGCTGGAGAGGTACTGAACCCCACTCACACACCAGGAAAGAGGCAATTCAATCCAGATCTCTATTAATACCAGCTGGAGTGGTACTGAGTCCCACTCACAAACCAGGAAAGAGCCAATTCATTCCAGACCTCTATTAATACCAGCTGGATTGGAATTAACTCCCACTCACACACGAGAAAGGGCCAGTTCAATCCAGGCCTCTATTAATACCAGCTGGAGAGGTACTCAGTCTCAGTCACACACCAGGAAACAGCCAATTCAATCCAGACATCTATTAATACCAGCTGGAGTGGTACTGAGTCCCACTCACACAACAGAAAAGAGCCAATTCAATCCAGACCTCTATTAATACCAGCTGGAGTGGCACTGAGCACCACTCACTCTCCAGAAAAGAGCCAATTCTATCCAGGCCTCTATGAATACCAGCTGGAGTGGTACTGAGTCCCAATCACACACCAGGAGAGAACCAATTCAATGCAGGCCTCTATTAATAACATTTGGAGTGGGACTGAATCCCACTCACACAGCAGAGAAGAGACAGTTCATTCCAGGACTCTATTAACACCGGGTGTACTGGCACTGTGTCCCACTCACACACCAGAAAGAGCCAATTCATTCTAGGCCTCTATTAATACCAGCTGGAGTGGTACTGATTCTCACAGACACACCAGGAAAGAGACCATTCCATCCAGACCTCGAACAATACCAGCAGGATGGTACTGAGCCCCCCTCAGGCACCAGCAAGAGCCAATTCAATCCAAGCCTCTATTAATACCAGCTGGAATGGTGCTGATTCCCACTCACACCAGGAAAGAGCAAATTCAACCAGATCTCTATTAATACCAGCTGGAGTGGTACTGAGTCCCACTCACTCTGCAGCAAAGAGCCAATTCAATCCAGGCCTCTATTAATACCAGCTGGAGTGGTACTGAGTCCCACTCACTCAGCAGCAAAGAGCCAATTCAATCCAGACCTCTATTAATACCAGCTGGAGTGGTACTGAGTCCCACTCACACACCAGTTAAGAGCCAATTCAATCCAGGCCTCTATTAATACCAGCTGAAGTGGTACAGACTCCCACTTACACACCAGGAAAGAGCCAATTCAATCGAGGCCTCTATGAATACCAGCTGGAGTGGTTCTGAGTCCCAATCACACACCAGGAAAGTGCCAAATCAATCCAGGCCTCTATTAATAACATTTGGAGTGGGACTGAATCCCATTTACACAACAGATAAGAGACAGCTCATTTCAAACATCTATTAATACCAGCTGGAATGGTACTGAACCCCACTCACCCACCCGGAAAGAGCGAATTCAGTCCAGACCTCTTTTAATCCCAGCTGGAGTGCGACTGATTCCAACTCACACAGCAGGAAAGGGACAGTTCATTCCAGGCCTCTACTAATCCCAGCTGGAGTGGTTCCGAGCCCCACTCACACACCAGGAAACAGCCAATTCAATCCAGAACTCCACAATCCCAGCTGGAGTGCGACTGATTCCAACTCACACAGCAGGAAAGGGACAGTTCATTCCAGGCCTCTACTAATCCCAGCTGGAGTGGTTCGGAGTCCCAATCACACACCAGGAAAGAGCCAAATCAATCCCAACCTCTACTAATCCCAGCTGGAGTGGTTCTGAGCCCCACTCACACACCAGGAAACAGCCAACTCAATCCAGACCTCCACAATACCAGCTGGAGTGGAATTAACTCCCACTCACACACCAGGAAAGAGCCAATTCAAACCAGACCTCTATTAATACCAGCTGGAGTGGAATTAACTCCCACTCACACACCAGGAAAGAGCCAATTCAAACCAGTCCTCTATTAATACCAGCAGGAATGGTACTGAGCCCCACTCAGACACCAAAAAGAGCCAATTCAATCCAGCCCTCTATTAATACCAGCAGGAATGGTACTGAGCCCCACTCAGACACCAAAAAGAGCCAATTCAATCCAGCCCTCTATTAATACCAGCTGGAGGGGTACTGAGTCCCACTCACAAACCAGGAAAGGGACAGTTCATTCCAGGCCTCTATTAATACTTCTGCAGTGGTACTGAGTCCCATTCACACTCCAGAAAGAGGCAATTCAATCCAAGCCTCTATTAATACCAGCTGGAGTGGTACTGAGTCCCACCCACACTCCAGAAAGAGGCAATTCAATCCAAGCCTCTATTAATACCAGCTGGAGTGGTACTGAGTCCCAGTCACAAACCAGGAAAGAGCCAATTCATTCCAGCCCTCTATTAATACCAGCTGGAGGGGTACTGAGTCCCACTCACAAACCAGGAAAGAGCCAGTTCATTCCAGGCCTCTATTTAACCAGTTGGAGTGGTACTGAGCCCCACACACACACCAGAAAGAGCCAATTCAATCCAGGCCTCTATTAATACCAGCTGGAATGCTACTGAGCCCCCTCACACACCAGGAAAGAGCGAATTCAGTCCAAACATCTTTTAATCCCAGCTGGAGTGCGACTGATTCCCACTCACACAGCAGGAAAGGGACAGTTAATTCCAGGCCACTATTCATACCATCTGGAGTGGAATTAATTCCCACTCACACACCAGGAAACAGCCAATTCAATCCAGACCTCTATAATACCAGCTGAAGTGCGAATGAGTCCCACACACACAGCAGGAAAGGGACAGTTCATTCCAGGCGTCTATTTAATCAGTTGGAGTGGTACTGAGCCCCACACACACTAGAAAGAGCCAATTCAACCCAGGCCTCTATTAATACCAGCTGGAGGGGTACTGAGTCCCAGTCACAAAACAGGAAAGGGACAGTTCATTCCAGGCCTCTATTAATACTTCTGCAGTGGTACTGAGTCCCACCCACACTCCAGAAAGAGGCAATTCAATCCAGGCCTCTATTAATACCAGCTGGAGTGGTACTGAGTCCCACTCACACACCAGGAAAGAGCCAATTCATTCCAGACCTCTATTAATAGCAGCTGGAGTGGGACTGAGTCCCACTCTCAAACCAGGAAAGTACCAATTCAATTCAGGCCTCTATCAATACGAGCTGGAGTGGAATTAACTCCATCACACACACCAGAAACAGCCAATTCAATCCTGACCTCGAGAATACCAGCTGGTGTGCGTCTGAGTCCCTCTCACACGCCATGAAGGGGTCAGTTCATTCCAGGTCTATATTAATACCAGCTGGAAAGGTACTGAGACCCACTCACAAACCAGGAAAGAGCCAATTCAATTCTGGCCTCTATTAATACTAGCTGGAGTGGTACTGAGTCCCAATCACAAACCAGGAAAGAGCCAATTCATTCCAGACCTCTATTAATAACATTTGGAGTGGGACTGAGTCCCATTTACACAACAGATAAGAGACAGCTCATTTCAAACATCTATAAATATCAGCTGGAATGGTACTGAACCCCACTCACCCACCCGGAAAGAGCGAATTCAGTCCAGACCTCTTAATCCCAGCTGGAGTGCGACTGATTCCAACTCACACAGCAGGAAAGGGACAGTTCATTCCAGGCCTCTACTAATCCCAGCTGGAGTGGTTCCGAGCCCCACTCACACACCAGGAAACAGCCAATTCAATCCAGACCTCCATAATACCAGCTGGAGTGCGACAGAGTCCCACTCGCACAGCAGGAAAGGGACAGTTCATTACAGGCCTCTAATATTCCCAGCTGGAGTGGTTCTGAGCCCCAGTCACACACCAGGTAACAGCCAACTCAATCCAGACCTCCATTAATACCAGCTGGAGTGGAATTAACTCCCACTCACACACCAGGAAAGAGCCAATTCAATCCAGGCCTCTATTAATACCAGCTGGAGTGGTACTGAGTCCCACTCACACACCAGGAAAGAGCCAATTCAATACAGATCTCTATTAATACCAGTTGGAGTGGTACTGAGTCTCATGCACACTCCAGGAAAGAGCCAATTCAATCCAGACACCTATTAATACCAGCTGGAGTGGTACTGAGCCCCACTCACACACCAGGAAAGGGCAAAATCAATCCAGGCTAATTTAATACCAGCTGGAGTGGTACTGAGCCCCACTCACACACCAGGAAACAGACAATTCAATCTAGACATCTATAATACCAGCTGAACTGCGACTGAGTCCCACTCACACACGAGAAAGGGCCAGTTCAATCCAGGCCTCTATTAATACCAGCTGGAGAGGTACTCAGTCTCAGTCACACACCAGGAAACAGCCAATTCAATCCAGACATCTATTAATACCAGCTGGAGTGGTACTGAGTCCCACTCACACAACAGAAAAGAGCCAATTCAATCCAGACCTCTATTAATACCAGCTGGAGTGGCACTGAGCACCACTCACTCTCCAGAAAAGAGCCAATTCTATCCAGGCCTCTATGAATACCAGCTGGAGTGGTACTGAGTCCCAATCACACACCAGGAGAGAACCAATTCAATGCAGGCCTCTATTAATAACATTTGGAGTGGGACTGAATCCCACTCACACAGCAGAGAAGAGACAGTTCATTCCAGGACTCTATTAACACCGGGTGTACTGGCACTGTGTCCCACTCACACACCAGAAAGAGCCAATTCATTCTAGGCCTCTATTAATACCAGCTGGAGTGGTACTGATTCTCACAGACACACCAGGAAAGAGACCATTCCATCCAGACCTCGAACAATACCAGCAGGATGGTACTGAGCCCCCCTCAGGCACCAGCAAGAGCCAATTCAATCCAAGCCTCTATTAATACCAGCTGGAATGGTGCTGATTCCCACTCACACCAGGAAAGAGCAAATTCAACCAGATCTCTATTAATACCAGCTGGAGTGGTACTGAGTCCCACTCACTCCGCAGCAAAGAGCCAATTCAATCCAGGCCTCTATTAATACCAGCTGGAGTGGTTCTGAGTCATAATCACACACCAGGAAAGTGCCAAATCAATCCAGGCCTCTATTAATAACATTTGGAGTGGGACTGAATCCCATTTACACAACAGATAAGAGACAGCTCATTTCAAACATCTATTAATACCAGCTGGAATGGTACTGAACCCCACTCACCCACCCGGAAAGAGCGAATTCAGTCCAGACCTCTTTTAATCCCAGCTGGAGTGCGACTGATTCCAACTCACACAGCAGGAAAGGGACAGTTCATTCCAGGCCTCTACTAATCCCAGCTGGAGTGGTTCCGAGCCCCACTCACACACCCGGAAACAGCCAATTCAATCCAGAACTCCACAATCCCAGCTGGAGTGCGACTGATTCCAACTCACACAGCAGGAAAGGGACAGTTCATTCCAGGCCTCTACTAATCCCAGCTGGAGTGGTTCGGAGTCCCAATCACACACCAGGAAAGAGCCAAATCAATCCCAACCTCTACTAATCCCAGCTGGAGTGGTTCTGAGCCCCACTCACACACCAGGAAACAGCCAACTCAATCCAGACCTCCACAATACCAGCTGGAGTGGAATTAACTCCCACTCACACACCAGGAAAGAGCCAATTCAAACCAGACCTCTATTAATACCAGCTGGAGTGGAATTAACTCCCACTCACACACCAGGAAAGAGCCAATTCAAACCAGTCCTCTATTAATACCAGCAGGAATGGTACTGAGCCCCACTCAGACACCAAAAAGAGCCAATTCAATCCAGCCCTCTATTAATACCAGCAGGAATGGTACTGAGCCCCACTCAGACACCAAAAAGAGCCAATTCAATCCAGCCCTCTATTAATACCAGCTGGAGGGGTACTGAGTCCCACTCACAAACCAGGAAAGGGACAGTTCATTCCAGGCCTCTATTAATACTTCTGCAGTGGTACTGAGTCCCATTCACACTCCAGAAAGAGGCAATTCAATCCAAGCCTCTATCAATACCAGCTGGAGTGGTACTGAGTCCCACTCACACTCCAGAAAGAGGCAATTCAATCCAAGCCTCTATTAATACCAGCTGGAGTGGTACTGAGTCCCAGTCACAAACCAGGAAAGAGCCAATTCATTCCAGCCCTCTATTAATACCAGCTGGAGGGGTACTGAGTCCCACTCACAAACCAGGAAAGAGCCAGTTCATTCCAGGCCTCTATTTAACCAGTTGGAGTGGTACTGAGCCCCACACACACACCAGAAAGAGCCAATTCAATCCAGGCCTCTATTAATACCAGCTGGAATGCTACTGAGCCCCCTCACACACCAGGAAAGAGCGAATTCAGTCCAAACATCTTTTAATCCCAGCTGGAGTGCGACTGATCCCCACTCACACAGCAGGAAAGGGACAGTTAATTCCAGGCCACTATTCATACCATCTGGAGTGGAATTAATTCCCACTCACACACCAGGAAACAGCCAATTCAATCCAGACCTCTATAATACCAGCTGAAGTGCGAATGAGTCCCACACACACAGCAGGAAAGGGACAGTTCATTCCAGGCGTCTATTTAATCAGTTGGAGTGGTACTGAGCCCCACACACACTAGAAAGAGCCAATTCAACCCAGGCCTCTATTAATACCTGCTGGAGTGCTACTGAGCCCCACACACACTAGAAAGAGCCAATTCAACCCAGGCCTCTATTAATACCAGCTGGAGGGGTACTGAGTCCCAGTCACAAACCAGGAAAGGGACAGTTCATTCCAGGCCTCTATTAATACTTCTGCAGTGGTACTGAGTCCCACCCACACTCCAGAAAGAGGCAATTCAATCCAGGCCTCTATTAATACCAGCTGGAGTGGTACTGAGTCCCACTCACACACCAGGAAAGAGCCAATTCATTCCAGCCCTCTATTAATACCAGCTGGAGTGGGACTGAGTCCCACTCTCAAACCAGGAAAGTACCAATTCAATTCAGGCCTCTATCAATACGAGCTGGAGTGGAATTAACTCCATCACACACACCAGAAACAGCCAATTCAATCCTGACCTCGAGAATACCAGCTGGTGTGCGTCTGAGTCCCTCTCACACGCCATGAAGGGGTCAGTTCATTCCAGGTCTATATTAATACCAGCTGGAAAGGTACTGAGTCCCACTCACAAACCAGGAAAGAGCCAATTCAATTCTGGCCTCTATTAATACTAGCTGGAGTGGTACTGAGTCCCAATCACAAACCAGGAAAGAGCCAATTCATTCCAGACCTCTGTTAATAACATTTGGAGTGGGACTGAGTCCCATTTACACAACAGATAAGAGACAGCTCATTTCAAACATCTATAAATATCAGCTGGAATGGTACTGAACCCCACTCACCCACCCGGAAAGAGCGAATTCAGTCCAGACCTCTTAATCCCAGCTGGAGTGCGAATGATTCCAACTCACACAGCAGGAAAGGGACAGTTCATTCCAGGCCTCTACTAATCCCAGCTGGAGTGGTTCCGAGCCCCACTCACACACCAGGAAACAGCCAATTCAATCCAGACCTCCATAATACCAGCTGGAGTGCGACAGAGTCCCACTCGCACAGCAGGAAAGGGACGGTTCATTACAGGCCTCTAATATTCCCAGCTGGAGTGGTTCTGAGCCCCAGTCACACACCAGGAAACAGCCAACTCAATCCAGACCTCCATTAATACCAGCTGGAGTGGAATTAACTCCCACTCACACACCAGGAAAGAGCCAATTCAATCCAGTCCTCTATTAATACCAGCTGGAGTGGTACTGAGACCCACTCACAAACCAGGAAAGGGACAGTTCATTCCAGGCCACTATTAATACTTCTGGAGTGGTACTGAGTCCCACTCACACTCCAGAAAGAGGCAATTCAATCCAGGCCTCTATTAATACCAGCTGGAGTGGTGCTGAGCCCCACTCACACACAAGGAAAGTGCCAATTGAAACCAAATTTCTATTATTACCAGCTGGAGTGGTACTGAGTCCCACTCACACACCAGAAAGGGCCAATTCAATCCAGGCCTCTATTAATACCAGCTGCAGTGGCACTGATCCCCACTCACGCACCAGGAAAGAGCCAATTCAATCCAGGCCTCTACTAATACCAGCTGGAGTGGCACTGAGTCCCACTCACACACCAGGAAAGAGCAAAATCAATCCAGGCTAATTTAATACCAGCTGGAGTGGGACTGAGTCCCACTCACACACCAGGAAAGTGCCAATTCAATCCAGGCCTCTATTAATACCAGCTGGAGTGGTACTGAGCCCCACTCACACCAGGAAAGAGCCAATTCAATCCAGGCCTCTATTAATACCATCTGGAGTGGTACTGAGTCCCACTCACACACCAGCAAAGAGCCAATTCAATCCAGATCTCTACTAATACCAGCTGGAGTGGCACTTAGACCCACTCACACACCAGGAAAGAGCAAAATCAATCCAGGCTAATTTAATACCAGCTGGAGTGGGACTGAGTCCCACTCACACATCAGGAACGAGACAATTCAATCCAGACCTCTATTAATACCAGCTGGAGTGGTACTGAGTCTCACTCACCCACCAGAAAAGCACCAATACAATCCAGACCTCTATTGATATCAGCTGGAGTGGTACTGAGCCCCACTCACACACCAGGACAGAGCCAATTCAATCCAGGCCTCTATTAATATCAGCTGCAGTGGCACTGAGTCCCACTCACACACCAGAAAAGCACCAATACAATCCAGACCTCTATTGATACCAGCTGGAGTGGTACTGATCCCCACTCACGCACCAGGAAAGAGCCAATTCAATCCAGGCCTCTATTAATATCAGCTGGAGTGGTACTGAGCCCCACTCACTCACCAGGATGGAGCCAATTCAATCCAGACCTCTTAATACCAGCTGGAGTGGTACTGAGCCCCACTCACTCACCAGGAAGGAGCCAATTCAATCCAGACCTATATTAATACCAGCTGGAGTGGTACTGAGCCCCACTCACTCACCAGGAAGGAGCCAATTCAATCCAGACCTCTATTAATACCAGCTGGAGTGGTACTGAGTCCCTATCACACACCAGCAAAGAGGCAATTCAATCCAGGTCTCTATGAATACCAGCTGGAGTGGTACTGAGTCCCACTCAAACACCAGGAAAGAGTCAACTCAAATCAGGTTTCTCTTGAAACCAGCTGGAGTAGTACTGAGTCTCACTGAAACACCAGGGAAGAGGCAATTCAATCCAGGCTTCCATTAATACCAGCTGCAGTGGTACTGAGCCCCTCTCACCCACCAGGAAGGAGCCAATTCAATCCAGGTTTCTATTAATACCAGCTGGAGTGGTACTGAGCCCCACTCACTCACCAGGAATGAGCCAATTCAATCCAGATCTCTATTAAAACCAGCGGGAGTGGCACTGACTCCCACTCACACACCAGGAAAGAGGCAATTCAATCCAGGCCTCTATTAAGACCAGCTGGAGTGGTACTGACTCTCACTCACAGACCAGGAAAGAGCAAATTCCAACCAGACCTCCATTAATAGCAGCTGGAGTGGTACTGAATCCCACTCACTCCCAGGAAAGAGCCAAGTCAATCCAGGCCTCTATTCATACCAGCTGGAGTGGTACTGAGCACCACTGACACACCAGAAAGAGCCAATTCAATACAGGCCTCTATTAATACCAGCTGGAGAGGTACTGAGTCCCACTCACACACCAGAAAGAGCCAATTCAATCCAGGCCTCTATTAATACCAGCTGGAGTGGTACTGAGTCCCACTCACACTCCAGGAAATAGCAATTCAATCCAGGACTCTATTAATACCAGCTGGTGTGGTACTGAGCCCCACTCACACACCAGGAAAGAGCCAATTCATTCCAGACCTCTATTAATAACATTTGGAGTGGGACTGAGTCCCATTTACACAACAGATAAGAGACAGCTCATTTCAAACATCTATAAATATCAGCTGGAATGGTACTGAACCCCACTCACCCACCCGGAAAGAGCGAATTCAGTCCAGACCTCTTAATCCCAGCTGGAGTGCGACTGATTCCAACTCACACAGCAGGAAAGGGACAGTTCATTCCAGGCCTCTACTAATCCCAGCTGGAGTGGTTCCGAGCCCCACTCACACACCAGGAAACAGCCAATTCAATCCAGACCTCCATAATACCAGCTGGAGTGCGACAGAGTCCCACTCGCACAGCAGGAAAGGGACAGCTCATTACAGGCCTCTAATATTCCCAGCTGGAGTGGTTCTGAGCCCCAGTCACACACCAGGAAACAGCCAACTCAATCCAGACCTCCATTAATACCAGCTGGAGTGGAATTAACTCCCACTCACACACCAGGAAAGAGCCAATTCAATCCAGTCCTCTATTAATACCAGCTGGAGTGGTACTGAGACCCACTCACAAACCAGGAAAGGGACAGTTCATTCCAGGCCACTATTAATACTTCTGGAGTGGTACTGAGTCCCACTCACACTCCAGAAAGAGGCAATTCAATCCAGGCCTCTATTAATACCAGCTGGAGTGGTACTGAGTCCCACTCACAAACCAGGAAAGGGACAGTTCATTCCAGGCCACTATTAATACTTCTGGAGTGGTACTGAGTCCCACTCACACTCCAGAAAGAGGCAATTCAATCCAGGCCTCTATTAATACCAGCTGGAGTGGTACTGATCCCCACTCACGCACCAGGAAAGAGCCAATTCAATCCAGGCTTCTACTAATACCAGCTGGAGTGGCACTGAGTCCCACTCACACACCAGGAAAGAGCAAAATCAATCCAGGCTAATTTAATACCAGCTGGAGTGGGACTGAGTCCCACTCACACACCAGGAAAGTGCCAATTCAATCCAGGCCTCTATTAATACCAGCTGGAGTGGTACTGAGCCCCACTCACTCCCCAGCAAAGAGCCAATTCAATCCAGGCCTCTATTAATACCATCCGGAGTGGTACTGAGTCCCACTCACACACCAGCAAAGAGCCAATTCAATCCAGATCTCTACTAATACCAGCTGGAGTGGCACTTAGACCCACTCACACACCAGGAAAGAGCAAAATCAATCCAGGCTAATTTAATACCAGCTGGAGTGGGACTGAGTCCCACTCACACATCAGGAACGAGACAATTCAATCCAGACCTCTATTAATACCAGCTGGAGTGGTACTGACTCTCACTCACCCACCAGAAAAGCACCAATACAATCCAGACCTCTATTAATATCAGCTGGAGTGGTACTGAGCCCCACTCACACACCAGGACAGAGCCAATTCAATCCAGGCCTCTATTAATATCAGCTGCAGTGGCACTGAGTCCCACTCACACACCAGAAAAGCACCAATACAATCCAGACCTCTATTGATACCAGCTGGAGTGGTACTGATCCCCACTCACGCACCAGGAAAGAGCCAATTCAATCCAGGCCTCTATTAATATCAGCTGGAGTGGTACTGAGCCCCACTCACTCACCAGGATGGAGCCAATTCAATCCAGACCTCTTAATACCAGCTGGAGTGGTACTGAGCCCCACTCACTCACCAGGAAGGAGCCAATTCAATCCAGACCTATATTAATACCAGCTGGAGTGGTACTGAGCCCCACTCACTCACCAGGAAGGAGCCAATTCAATCCAGACCTCTATAAATACCAGCTGGAGTGGTACTGAGTAACTATCACACACCAGCAAAGAGGCAATTCAATCCAGGTCTCTATGAATACCAGCTGGAGTGGTACTGAGTCCCACTCAAACACCAGGAAAGAGTCAACTCAAATCAGGTTTCTCTTGAAACCAGCTGGAGTAGTACTGAGTCTCACTGAAACACCAGGGAAGAGGCAATTCAATCCAGGCTTCCATTAATACCAGCTGGAGTGGTACTGAGCCCCTTTCACCCACCAGGAAGGAGCCAATTCAATCCAGGTTTCTATTAATACCAGCTGGAGTGGTACTGAGCCCCACTCACTCACCAGGAAGGAGCCAATTCAATCCAGATCTCTATTAAAACCAGCGGGAGTGGCACTGAGTCCCACTCACACACCAGGAAAGAGGCAATTCAATCCAGGCCTCTATTAAGACCAGCTGGAGCGGTACTGACTCTCACTCACAGACCAGGAAAGAGCAAATTCCAACCAGACCTCCATTAATAGCAGCTGGAGTGGTACTGAATCCCACTCACTCCCAGGAAAGAGCCAAGTCAATCCAGGCCTCTATTCATACCAGCTGGAGTGGTACTGAGCACCACTGACACACCAGAAAGAGCCAATTCAATCCAGGCCTCTATTAATACCAGCTGGAGAGGTACTGAGTCCCACTCACACACCAGAAAGAGCCAATTCAATCCAGGCCTCTATTAATACCAGCTGGAGTGGTACTGAGTCCCACTCACACTCCAGGAAATAGCCAATTCAATCCAGGACTCTATTAATACCAGCTGGTGTGGTACTGAGCCCCACTCACACACCAGGAAAGAGCCAATTCAATCCAGACCTCTATTAATACCAGCTGGAGTGGTACTGAGTCCCACTCACACACCAGGAAAGAGCCAATTCAATCCAGGCCTCTATTCATACCAGCTGGTGAGGTACTGAGTCCCACTCACACACCAGAAAGAGCCAATTCAATCCAGGCCTCTACTCATTCCAGCTGGAGAGGTACTGAGTCCCACTCACACACCAGAAAGAGCCAATTCAATCCAGTCCTCTATTAATACCAGCTGGAGTGGTTCTGAGCCGCACTCACACTCCAGGAAAGGGCCAATTCAATCCAGTCCTCTATTCATACCAGCTGCAGTGGTACTGAGTCCCACTCACTCACCAGGAAAGAGCCAATTCAATCCAGACCTCTATTAATATCAGCTGGAGTGGTACTGAGCCCCACTCACTCAACAGGAAAGAGTCAATTCAAACAAGGTTTCTCTTGAAACCAGCTGGAGTGGTACTGAGTCTCACTGAAACACCAGGAAAGAGCCAATTCAATCCAGACCTCTATTAATACCAGCTGAAGTGGTTCTGAGCCCCACTCGCACAGCAGAAAGTGCCAAGTCAATCCAGACCTCTATTAATACCAGCTGGAGTGGTTCTGAGTCCCACTCACACACCAGGAAATAAGCAATTCAATCCAGGCTTCTATTAATACCAGCTGGAGTGGTACTGAGTCCCACTCACACACCAGGAAAGAGGCAATTCAATCTGGGCTTCTATTAATACCAGCTGGAGTGGCACTGAGTCCCACTCAGACACCAGAACAGTGCCAATTCAATCCAGACCTCTATAATACCAGCTGGAGTGGTACTGAGTCTCACATACACACCAGGAAAGAGCAAATTCCAACCAGACCTCCATTAATAGCAGCTGGAGTGGTACTGACTCACCAGGAAAGAGCCAAGTCAATCCAGGCCTCTATTCATACCAGCTGGAGTGGTACTGAGCACCACTGACACACCAGGAAAGAGCCAATTCAATCCAGGTCTCTATTAATACCAGCTGGAGAGGTACTGAATCCCACTCATTCAACAGAAAGAGCCAATTCAATCCAGGCCTCTATTAATACCAGCTGGAGTGGTACTGAGACCCGCTCACACTCCAGGAAAGAGTCAATTCAAACCAGGCCTCTATAAATACCAGCTGGAGTGGTACTGAGCCCCACTCACTCACCAGGAAGGAGCCAATTCAATCCAGGTTTCTATTAATACCAGCTGGAGTGGTACTGAGCCCCACTCACACACCAGGAAGGAGCCAATTCAATCCAGGTTTCTATTAATACCAGCTGGAGTGGTACTGAGCCCCACTCACACACCTGGAAGGAGCCAATTCAATCCAGGTTTCTATTGATACCAGCTGGAGTGGTACTGAGCCCCACTCACACACCTGGAAAGAGCCAATTCAATCCAGGCCTCTATTCATTCCAGCTGCAGTGGTACTGAGTCCCACTCCCATGCCAGGTCAGAGGCAATTCAATCCAGGTCTCTATTAATATCAGCTGGAGTGGTACTGAGTCTCACTGAAACAACAGGAAGGAGCCAATTCAATCCAGGTTTCTATTAATACCAGCTGGAGAGGTACTGAATCCCACTCATACAAAAGAAAGAGCCAATTCAATCCAGGCCTCTATTAATACCAGCTGGAGTGGTACTGAGTCCCGCTCACACTCCAGGAAAGAGTCAATTCAAACCAGGCCTCTATTAATACCAGCTGGAGTGGTACTGAGCCCCACTCACTCACCAGGAAGGAGCCAATTCAATCCAGGTTTCTATTAATACCAGCTGGAGTGGTACTGAGCCCCACTCACTCACCAGGAAGGAGCCAATTCAATCCAGGTTTCTATTAATACCAGCTGGAGTGGTACTGAGCCCCACTCACACACCAGGAAGGAGCCAATTCAATCCAGGTTTCTATTAATACCAGCTGGAGTGGTACTGAGCCCCACTCACACACCTGGAAGGAGCCAATTCAATCCAGGTTTCTATTGATACCAGCTGGAGTGGTACTGAGCCCCACTCACACACCTGGAAAGAGCCAATTCAATCCAGGCCTCTATTCATTCCAGCTGCAGTGGTACTGAGTCCCACTCCCATGCCAGGTCAGAGGCAATTCAATCCAGGTCTCTATTAATATCAGCTGGAGTGGTACTGAGTCTCACTGAAACACCAGGAAGGAGCCAATTCAATCCAGGTTTCTATTAATACCAGCTGGAGTGGTACTGAGCCCCACTCACACACCTGGAAGGAGCCAATTCAATCCAGGTTTCTATTGATACCAGCTGGAGTGGTACTGAGCCCCACTCACACACCTGGAAAGAGCCAATTCAATCCAGGCCTCTATTCATTCCAGCTGCAGTGGTACTGAGTCCCACTCCCATGCCAGGTCAGAGGCAATTCAATCCAGGTCTCTATTAATATCAGCTGGAGTGGTACTGAGTCTCACTGAAACACCAGGAAAGAGCCAATTCAATCCAGACCTCTATTAACAGCAGCTGAAGTGGTACTGAGCCCCACTCACTCACCAGGAAGGAGCCAATTCAATCCAGGTTTCTATTAATACCAGCTGGAGTGGTACTGAGTCCCACTCACATACCAGGAAAGAGGCAATTCAATCTGGGCTTCTATTAATACCAGCTGGAGTGGTACTGAGTTCCACTCACACACCAGGAAAGAGCCAATTCAATCCAGGCCTCTATTCATTCCAGCTGCAGTGGTACTGAGTCCCACTCCCATGCCAGGTCAGAGGCAATTCAATCCAGCTCTCTATTAATATCAGCTGGAGTGGTACTGATTCCCACTCACACACCAGGAAAGAGGCAATTCAATCTGGGCTTCTATTAATACCAGCTGGAGTGGGACTGAGCCCCACTCACACTCCAGGAAAGAGTCAATTCAAACCAGGCCTCTATTAATACCAGCTGGAGTGGTACTGAGCCCCACCCACTCACCAGGAAGGAGCCAATTCAATCCAGGTTTCTATTAATACCAGCTGGAGTGGTACTGAGCCCCACTCACACACCTGGAAGGAGCCAATTCAATCCAGGTTTCTATTGATACCAGCTGGAGTGGTACTGAGCCCCAGTCACACACCTGGAAAGAGCCAATTCAATCCAGGTTTCTATTGATACCAGCTGGAGTGGTACTGAGCCCCACTCACACACCAGGAAAGAGCCAATTCAATCCAGACCTCTATTAACAGCAGCTGAAGTGGTACTGAGCCCCACTCACTCACCAGGAAGGAGCCAATTCAATCCAGGTTTCTATTAATACCAGCTGGAGTGGTACTGAGCCCCACTCACTCACCAGTAGGGAGCCAATTCAATCCAGGTTTCTATTAATACCAGCTGGAGTGGTACTGAGTCCCACTCACATACCAGGAAAGAGGCAATTCAATCCAGGCCTCTATTCATTCCAGCTGCAGTGGTACTGAGTCCCACTCCCATGCCAGGTCAGAGGCAATTCAATCCAGGTCTCTATTAATATCAGCTGGAGTGGTACTGAGTCCCACTCACACACCAGGAAAGAGGCAATTCAATCTGGGCTTCTATTAATACCAGCTGGAGTGGTACTGAGTCCCATTCACATACCAGGAAAGAGGCAATTCAATCTGGGCTTCTATTAATACCAGCTGGAGTGGTACTGAGTCCCACTCACATACCAGGAAAGAGGCAATTCAATCTGGGCTTCTATTAATACCAGCTGGAGTGGTACTGAGCCCCACTCACTCACCAGGAAAGAGCCAATTCAATCCAGGCCTCTATTCATTCCAGCTGCAGTGGTACTGAGTCCCACTCCCATGCCAGGTCAGAGGCAATTCAATCCAGGTCTCTATTAATATCAGCTGGAGTGGTACTGAGTCCCACTCACACACCAGGAAAGAGGCAATTCAATAGTGGCTTCTATTAATACCAGCTGGAGTGGTACTGAGCCCCACTCACACACAAGGAAAGTGCCAATTGAAACCAAATTTCTATCATTACCAGCTGGAGAGGTACTGAGTCCCACTCACACACCAGAAGGAGCCAATTCAATCCAGGCCTCTATTAATACCAGCTGGTGTGGTACTGAGTCTCACTCACACACCAGGAAAGAGCAAATTCAATCTGGGCTTCTATTAATACCAGCTGGAGTGGAACTGAGTTCCACTCACACACCAGGAAAGAGGCAATTCAATCTGGGCTTCTATTAATACCAGCTGGAGTGGTACTGAGCCCCACTCACACTCCAGGAAAGAGTCAATTCAAACCAGGCCTCTATTAATACCAGCTGGAGTGGTACTGAGCCCCACTCACTCACCAGGAAGGAGCCAATTCAATCCAGGTTTCTATTAATACCAGCTGGAGTGGTACTGAGCCCCACTCACACACCTGGAAGGAGCCAATTCAATCCAGGTTTCTATTGATACCAGCTGGAGTGGTACTGAGCCCCACTCACACACCTGGAAAGAGCCAATTCAATCCAGGTTTCTATTGATACCAGCTGGAGTGGTACTGAGCCCCACTCACACACCAGGAAAGAGCCAATTCAATCCAGACCTCTATTAACAGCAGCTGAAGTGGTACTGAGCCCCACTCACTCACCAGGAAGAAGCCAATTCAATCCAGGATTCTATTAATACCAGCTGGAGTGGTACTGAGCCCCACTCACTCACCAGTAGGGAGCCAATTCAATCCAGGTTTCTATTAATACCAGCTGGAGTGGTACTGAGTCCCACTCACATACCAGGAAAGAGGCAATTCAATCTGGGCTTCTATTAATACCAGCTGGAGTGGTACTGAGCCCCACTCACACACAAGGAAAGTGCCAATTGAAACCAAATTTCTATCATTACCAGCTGGAGAGGTACTGAGTCCCATTCACACACCAGAAGGAGCCAATTCAATCCAGGCCTCTATTAATACCAGCTGGTGTGGTACTGAGTCTCACTCACACACCAGGAAAGAGCAAATTCAATCTGGGCTTCTATTAATACCAGCTGGAGTGGTACTGAGTTCCACTCACACACCAGGAAGGAGCCAATTCAATCTGGGCTTCTATTAATACCAGCTGGAGTGGTACTGAGCCCCACTCACACTCCAGGAAAGAGTCAATTCAAACCAGGCCTCTATTAATACCAGCTGTAGTGGTACTGAGCCCCACTCACTCACCAGGAAGGAGCCAATTCAATCCAGGTTTCTATTAATACCAGCTGGAGTGGTACTGAGCCCCACTCACACACCTGGAAGGAGCCAATTCAATCCAGGTTTCTATTGATACCAGCTGGAGTGGTACTGAGCCCCACTCACACACCTGGAAAGAGCCAATTCAATCCAGGTTTCTATTGATACCAGCTGGAGTGGTACTGAGCCCCACTCACACACCAGGAAAGAGCCAATTCAATCCAGACCTCTATTAACAGCAGCTGAAGTGGTACTGAGCCCCACTCACTCAACAGGAAGAAGCCAATTCAATCCAGGATTCTATTAATACCAGCTGGAGTGGTACTGAGCCCCACTCACTCACCAGTAGGGAGCCAATTCAATCCAGGTTTCTATTAATACCAGCTGGAGTGGTACTGAGTCCCACTCACATACCAGGAAAGAGGCAATTCAATCTGGGCTTCTATTAATACCAGCTGGAGTGGTACTGAGTCCCACTCACATACCAGGAAAGAGGCAATTCAATCTGGGCTTCTATTAATACCAGCTGGAGTGGTACTGAGCCCCACTCACTCACCAGGAAAGAGCCAATTCAATCCAGGCCTCTATTCATTCCAGCTGCAGTGGTACTGAGTCCCACTCCCATGCCAGGTCAGAGGCAATTCAATCCAGGTCTCTATTAATATCAGCTGGAGTGGTACTGAGTCCCACTCACACACCAGGAAAGAGGCAATTCAATCTGGGCTTCTATTAATACCAGCTGGAGTGGTACTGAGCCCCACTCACACACCTGGAAAGAGCCAATTCAATCCAGGTTTCTATTGATACCAGCTGGAGTGGTACTGAGCCCCACTCACACACCAGGAAAGAGCCAATTCAATCCAGACCTCTATTAACAGCAGCTGAAGTGGTACTGAGCCCCACTCACTCACCAGGAAGGAGCCAATTCAATCCAGGATTCTATTAATACCAGCTGGAGTGGTACTGAACCCCACTCACTCACCAGTAGGGAGCCAATTCAATCCAGGTTTCTATTAATACCAGCTGGATTGGTACTGAGTCCCACTCACATACCAGGAAAGAGGCAATTCAATCTGGGCTTCTATTAATACCAGCTGGAGTGGTACTGAGCCCCACTCACTCACCAGGAAAGAGCCAATTCAATCCAGGCCTCTATTCATTCCAGCTGCAGTGGTACTGAGTCCCACTCCCATGCCAGGTCAGAGGCAATTCAATCCAGGTCTCTATTAATATCAGCTGGAGTGGTACTGAGTCCCACTCACACACCAGGAAAGAGGCAATTCAATCTGGGCTTCTATTAATACCAGCTGGAGTGGTACTGAGCCCCACTCACACACCTGGAAAGAGCCAATTCAATCCAGGTTTCTATTGATACCAGCTGGAGTGGTACTGAGCCCCACTCACACACCAGGAAAGAGCCAATTCAATCCAGACCTCTATTAACAGCAGCTGAAGTGGTACTGAGCCCCACTCACTCACCAGGAAGGAGCCAATTCAATCCAGGATTCTATTAATACCAGCTGGAGTGGTACTGAACCCCACTCACTCACCAGTAGGGAGCCAATTCAATCCAGGTTTCTATTAATACCAGCTGGATTGGTACTGAGTCCCACTCACATACCAGGAAAGAGGCAATTCAATCTGGGCTTCTATTAATACCAGCTGGATTGGTACTGAGTCCCACTCACATACCAGGAAAGAGGCAATTCAATCTGGGCTTCTATTAATACCAGCTGGAGTGGTACTGAGCCCCATTCACTCACCAGGAAGGAGCCAATTCAATCCAGGTTTCTATTAATACCAGCTGGAGTGGTACTGAGTCCCACTCACATACCAGGAAAGAGGCAATTCAATCTGGGCTTCTATTAATACCAGCTGGAGTGGTACTGAGTTCCACTCACACACCAGGAAAGAGCCAATTCAATCCAGGCCTCTATTCATTCCAGCTGCAGTGGTACTGAGTCCCACTCCCATGCCAGGTCAGAGGCAATTCAATCCAGGTCTCTATTAATATCAGCTGGAGTGGTACTGAGTCCCACTCACACACCAGGAAAGAGGCAATTCAATCTGGGCTTCTATTAATACCAGCTGGAGTGGTACTGAGCCCCACTCACACACAAGGAAAGTGCCAATTGAAACCAAATTTCTATCATTACCAGCTGGAGAGGTACTGAGTCCCACTCACACACCAGAAGGAGCCAATTCAATCCAGGCCTCTATTAATACCAGCTGGTGTGGTACTGAGTCTCACTCACACACCAGGAAAGAGCAAATTCAATCTGGGCTTCTATTAATACCAGCTGGAGTGGTACTGAGTTCCACTCACACACCAGGAAAGAGGCAATTCAATCTGGGCTTCTATTAATACCAGCTGGAGTGGTACTGAGCCCCACTCACACTCCAGGAAAGAGTCAATTCAAACCAGGCCTCTATTAATACCAGCTGGAGTGGTACTGAGCCCCACTCACTCACCAGGAAGGAGCCAATTCAATCCAGGTTTCTATTAATACCAGCTGGAGTGGTACTGAGCCCCACTCACACACCTGGAAGGAGCCAATTCAATCCAGGTTTCTATTGATACCAGCTGGAGTGGTACTGAGCCCCACTCACACACCTGGAAAGAGCCAATTCAATCCAGGTTTCTATTGATACCAGCTGGAGTGGTATTGAGCCCCACTCACACACCAGGAAAGAGCCAATTCAATCCAGACCTATATTAACAGCAGCTGAAGTGATACTGAGCCCCACTCACTCAACAGGAAGAAGCCAATTCAATCCAGGATTCTATTAATACCAGCTGGAGTGGTACTGAGCCCCACTCACTCACCAGTAGGGAGCCAATTCAATCCAGGTTTCTATTAATACCAGCTGGAGTGGTACTGAGTCCCACTCACATACCAGGAAAGAGGCAATTCAATCTGGGCTTCTATTAATACCAGCTGGAGTGGTACTGAGTCCCACTCACATACCAGGAAAGAGGCAATTCAATCTGGGCTTCTATTAATACCAGCTGGAGTGGTACTGAGCCCCACTCACTCACCAGGAAAGAGCCAATTCAATCCAGGCCTCTATTCATTCCAGCTGCAGTGGTACTGAGTCCCACTCCCATGCCAGGTCAGAGGCAATTCAATCCAGGTCTCTATTAATATCAGCTGGAGTGGTACTGAGTCCCACTCACACACCAGGAAAGAGGCAATTCAATCTGGGCTTCTATTAATACCAGCTGGAGTGGTACTGAGCCCCACTCACACACAAGGAAAGTGCCAATTGAAACCAAATTTCTATCATTACCAGCTGGAGAGGTACTGAGTCCCACTCACACGCCAGGTCAGAGTCAATTCAAACCAGGTTTCTCTTGAAACCAGCTGGAGTGGTACTGAGTCCCACACACACACCAGAAGGAGCCAATTCAATCCAGGCCTCTATTAATACCAGCTGGTGTGGTACTGAGTCTCACTCACACACCAGGAAAGAGCAAATTCCAACCAGACCTCCATTAATACCAGCTGGAGTGGTGCTGAATCCCACTCACTCCCCTGGAAAGAGCCAATTCCATCCAGGCCTCGATTCATACCAGCTGGAGAGGTACTGAGTTCCACTCACACACCAGGAAAAAGCCAATTCAAACCAGGTCTCTATTAATATCAGCTGGTGTGGAATTGGGTCACAAGTCACACACTAGCAGAAAGCCAACTCAAGCAAGGCTTTTATTAATACCAGCTGGCGTGGCACTGAGGCCCACTCACACACCAGGAAAGAGCAAATTCCAACCAGACCTCCATTAATACCAGCTGGAGTGGTACTGAATCCCACTCACTCACCAGGAAAGAGCCAATTCAATCCAGGCCACTTTTCATACCATCTGGAGTCGTACTGAGCACCACTGACACACCCGGAAAAAGCCAATCCAATCCAGGCCTCTATTCATAACAGCTGGAGAGGTACTGATTCCCACTCACACACCAGAATGAGCGAATTCAATCCAGGCCTCTATTAATTCCAGCTGGAGTGGTACTGAGCTCCACTCACCCTCCAGGAAAGAGCCAATTCAATCCAGGCCTCTATTAATAACAGCTGGAGTGGTACTGAGCCCCACTCACCCCCAGGAAAGTGCCAATTGAAACCAAATTTCTATTAATACCAGCTGGAGTGGTACTGAGTCCCACTCACACACCAGAAAGAGTCAATTTAAACCAGGCCTCTATTAATACCAGCTGGAGTGGTACTGAGCCCCACTCACTCACCAGGAAAGAGCCAATTCAATCCAGGTTTCTATTAATACCATCTGGAGTGGTACTGAGCCCCACTCACACACCAGGAAAGATCCAATTCAATCCAGGTTTCTATTAATACCAGCTGGAGTGGTACTGAGCCCCACTCACACACCAGGAAAGAGCCAATTCAATCCAGGTTTCTATTAATACCAGCTGGAGTGGTACTGAGCCCCACTCATACACCAGGAAAGAGCCAATTCAATCCAGGTTTCTATTAATACCAGCTGGAGTGGTACTGAGCCCCACTCACTCACCAGGAAAGAGCCAATTCAATCCAGGTTTCTATTCATACCAGCTGGAGTGGTACTGAGCCCCGCTCACACACCAGGAAAGATCCAATTCAATCCAGGCTTCTATTAATACCAGCTGGAGTGGTACTGAGCCCCACTCACACACCTGGAAGGAGCCAATTCAATCCAGGTTTCTATTGATACCAGCTGGAGTGGTACTGAGCCCCACTCACACACCTGGAAAGAGCCAATTCAATCCAGGCCTCTATTCATTCCAGCTGCAGTGGTACTGAGTCCCACTCCCATGCCAGGTCAGAGGCAATTCAATCCAGGTCTCTATTAATATCAGCTGGAGTGGTACTGAGTCTCACTGAAACACCAGGAAGGAGCCAATTCAATCCAGGTTTCTATTAATACCAGCTGGAGAGGTACTGAATCCCACTCATACAAAAGAAAGAGCCAATTCAATCCAGGCCTCTATTAATACCAGCTGGAGTGGTACTGAGTCCCGCTCACACTCCAGGAAAGAGTCAATTCAAACCAGGCCTCTATTAATACCAGCTGGAGTGGTACTGAGCCCCACTCACTCACCAGGAAGGAGCCAATTCAATCCAGGTTTCTACTAATACCAGCTGGAGTGGTACTGAGCCCCACTCACTCACCAGGAAGGAGCCAATTCAATCCAGGTTTCTATTAATACCAGCTGGAGTGGTACTGAGCCCCACTCACACACCAGGAAGGAGCCAATTCAATCCAGGTTTCTATTAATACCAGCTGGAGTGGTACTGAGCCCCACTCACACACCTGGAAGGAGCCAATTCAATCCAGGTTTCTATTGATACCAGCTGGAGTGGTACTGAGCCCCACTCACACACCTGGAAAGAGCCAATTCAATCCAGGCCTCTATTCATTCCAGCTGCAGTGGTACTGAGTCCCACTCCCATGCCAGGTCAGAGGCAATTCAATCCAGGTCTCTATTAATATCAGCTGGAGTGGTACTGAGTCTCACTGAAACACCAGGAAGGAGCCAATTCAATCCAGGTTTCTATTAATACCAGCTGGAGTGGTACTGAGCCCCACTCACACACCTGGAAGGAGCCAATTCAATCCAGGTTTCTATTGATACCAGCTGGAGTGGTACTGAGCCCCACTCACACACCTGGAAAGAGCCAATTCAATCCAGGCCTCTATTCATTCCAGCTGCAGTGGTACTGAGTCCCACTCCCATGCCAGGTCAGAGGCAATTCAATCCAGGTCTCTATTAATATCAGCTGGAGTGGTACTGAGCCCCACTCACTCACCAGGAAGGAGCCAATTCAATCCAGGTTTCTATTAATTCCAGCTGGAGTGGTACTGAGTCCCACTCACATACCAGGAAAGAGGCAATTCAATCTGGGCTTCTATTAATACCAGCTGGAGTGGTACTGAGTTCCACTCACACACCAGGAAAGAGCCAATTCAATCCAGGCCTCTATTCATTCCAGCTGCAGTGGTACTGAGTCCCACTCCCATGCCAGGTCAGAGGCAATTCAATCCAGCTCTCTATTAATATCAGCTGGAGTGGTACTGATTCCCACTCACACACCAGGAAAGAGGCAATTCAATCTGGGCTTCTATTAATACCAGCTGGAGTGGGACTGAGCCCCACTCACACTCCAGGAAAGAGTCAATTCAAACCAGGCCTCTATTAATACCAGCTGGAGTGGTACTGAGCCCCACCCACTCACCAGGAAGGAGCCAATTCAATCCAGGTTTCTATTAATACCAGCTGGAGTGGTACTGAGCCCCACTCACACACCTGGAAGGAGCCAATTCAATCCAGGTTTCTATTGATACCAGCTGGAGTGGTACTGAGCCCCAGTCACACACCTGGAAAGAGCCAATTCAATCCAGGTTTCTATTGATACCAGCTGGAGTGGTACTGAGCCCCACTCACACACCAGGAAAGAGCCAATTCAATCCAGACCTCTATTAACAGCAGCTGAAGTGGTACTGAGCCCCACTCACTCACCAGGAAGGAGCCAATTCAATCCAGGTTTCTATTAATACCAGCTGGAGTGGTACTGAGCCCCACTCACTCACCAGTAGGGAGCCAATTCAATCCAGGTTTCTATTAATACCAGCTGGAGTGGTACTGAGTCCCACTCACATACCAGGAAAGAGGCAATTCAATCTGGGCTTCTATTAATACCAGCTGGAGTGGTACTGAGTCCCACTCACATACCAGGAAAGAGGCAATTCAATCTGGCTTCTATTAATACCTGCTGGAGTGGTACTGAGCCCCACTCACTCACCAGGAAAGAGCCAATTCAATCCAGGCCTCTATTCATTCCAGCTGCAGTGGTACTGAGTCCCACTCCCATGCCAGGTCAGAGGCAATTCAATCCAGGTCTCTATTAATATCAGCTGGAGTGGTACTGAGTCCCACTCACACACCAGGAAAGAGGCAATTCAATCTGGGCTTCTATTAATACCAGCTGGAGTGGTACTGAGTCCCATTCACATACCAGGAAAGAGGCAATTCAATCTGGGCTTCTATTAATACCAGCTGGAGTGGTACTGAGTCCCACTCACATACCAGGAAAGAGGCAATTCAATCTGGGCTTCTATTAATACCAGCTGGAGTGGTACTGAGCCCCACTCACTCACCAGGAAAGAGCCAATTCAATCCAGGCCTCTATTCATTCCAGCTGCAGTGGTACTGAGTCCCACTCCCATGCCAGGTCAGAGGCAATTCAATCCAGGTCTCTATTAATATCAGCTGGAGTGGTACTGAGTCCCACTCACACACCAGGAAAGAGGCAATTCAATAGTGGCTTCTATTAATACCAGCTGGAGTGGTACTGAGCCCCACTCACACACAAGGAAAGTGCCAATTGAAACCAAATTTCTATCATTACCAGCTGGAGAGGTACTGAGTCCCACTCACACACCAGAAGGAGCCAATTCAATCCAGGCCTCTATTAATACCAGCTGGTGTGGTACTGAGTCTCACTCACACACCAGGAAAGAGGCAATTCAATCTGGGCTTCTATTAATACCAGCTGGAGTGGTACTGAGCCCCACTCACACTCCAGGAAAGAGTCTATTCAAACCAGGCCTCTATTAATACCAGCTGGAGTGGTACTGAGCCCCACTCACTCACCAGGAAGGAGCCAATTCAATCCAGGTTTCTATTAATACCAGCTGGAGTGGTACTGAGCCCCACTCACACACCTGGAAGGAGCCAATTCAATCCAGGTTTCTATTGATACCAGCTGGAGTGGTACTGAGCCCCACTCACACACCTGGAAAGAGCCAATTCAATCCAGGTTTCTATTGATACCAGCTGGAGTGGTACTGAGCCCCACTCACACACCAGGAAAGAGCCAATTCAATCCAGACCTCTATTAACAGCAGCTGAAGTGGTACTGAGCCCCACTCACTCACCAGGAAGAAGCCAATTCAATCCAGGATTCTATTAATACCAGCTGGAGTGGTACTGAGCCCCACTCACTCACCAGTAGGGAGCCAATTCAATCCAGGTTTCTATTAATACCAGCTGGAGTGGTACTGAGCCCCACTCACATACCAGGAAAGAGGCAATTCAATCTGGGCTTCTATTAATACCAGCTGGAGTGGTACTGAGCCCCACTCACACACAAGGAAAGTGCCAATTGAAACCAAATTTCTATCATTACCAGCTGGAGAGGTACTGAGTCCCATTCACACACCAGAAGGAGCCAATTCAATCCAGGCCTCTATTAATACCAGCTGGTGTGGTACTGAGTCTCACTCACACACCAGGAAAGAGCAAATTCAATCTGGGCTTCTATTAATACCAGCTGGAGTGGTACTGAGTTCCACTCACACACCAGGAAGGAGCCAATTCAATCTGGGCTTCTATTAATACCAGCTGGAGTGGTACTGAGCCCCACTCACACTCCAGGAAAGAGTCAATTCAAACCAGGCCTCTATTAATACCAGCTGTAGTGGTACTGAGCCCCACTCACTCACCAGGAAGGAGCCAATTCAATCCAGGTTTCTATTAATACCAGCTGGAGTGGTACTGAGCCCCACTCACACACCTGGAAGGAGCCAATTCAATCCAGGTTTCTATTGATACCAGCTGGAGTGGTACTGAGCCCCACTCACACACCTGGAAAGAGCCAATTCAATCCAGGTTTCTATTGATACCAGCTGGAGTGGTACTGAGCCCCACTCACACACCAGGAAAGAGCCAATTCAATCCAGACCTCTATTAACAGCAGCTGAAGTGGTACTGAGCCCCACTCACTCAACAGGAAGAAGCCAATTCAATCCAGGATTCTATTAATACCAGCTGGAGTGGTACTGAGCCCCACTCACTCACCAGTAGGGAGCCAATTCAATCCAGGTTTCTATTAATACCAGCTGGAGTGGTACTGAGTCCCACTCACATACCAGGAAAGAGGCAATTCAATCTGGGCTTCTATTAATACCAGCTGGAGTGGTACTGAGTCCCACTCACATACCAGGAAAGAGGCAATTCAATCTGGGCTTCTATTAATACCAGCTGGAGTGGTACTGAGCCCCACTCACTCACCAGGAAAGAGCCAATTCAATCCAGGCCTCTATTCATTCCAGCTGCAGTGGTACTGAGTCCCACTCCCATGCCAGGTCAGAGGCAATTCAATCCAGGTCTCTATTAATATCAGCTGGAGTGGTACTGAGTCCCACTCACACACCAGGAAAGAGGCAATTCAATCTGGGCTTCTATTAATACCAGCTGGAGTGGTACTGAGCCCCACTCACACACCTGGAAAGAGCCAATTCAATCCAGGTTTCTATTGATACCAGCTGGAGTGGTACTGAGCCCCACTCACACACCAGGAAAGAGCCAATTCAATCCAGACCTCTATTAACAGCAGCTGAAGTGGTACTGAGCCCCACTCACTCACCAGGAAGGAGCCAATTCAATCCAGGATTCTATTAATACCAGCTGGAGTGGTACTGAACCCCACTCACTCACCAGTAGGGAGCCAATTCAATCCAGGTTTCTATTAATACCAGCTGGATTGGTACTGAGTCCCACTCACATACCAGGAAAGAGGCAATTCAATCTGGGCTTCTATTAATACCAGCTGGAGTGGTACTGAGCCCCACTCACTCACCAGGAAAGAGCCAATTCAATCCAGGCCTCTATTCATTCCAGCTGCAGTGGTACTGAGTCCCACTCCATTGCCAGGTCAGAGGCAATTCAATCCAGGTCTCTATTAATATCAGCTGGAGTGGTACTGAGTCCCACTCACACACCAGGAAAGAGGCAATTCAATCTGGGCTTCTATTAATACCAGCTGGAGTGGTACTGAGCCCCACTCACACACCTGGAAAGAGCCAATTCAATCCAGGTTTCTATTGATACCAGCTGGAGTGGTACTGAGCCCCACTCACACACCAGGAAAGAGCCAATTCAATCCAGACCTCTATTAACAGCAGCTGAAGTGGTACTGAGCCCCACTCACTCACCAGGAAGGAGCCAATTCAATCCAGGATTCTATTAATACCAGCTGGAGTGGTACTGAACCCCACTCACTCACCAGTAGGGAGCCAATTCAATCCAGGTTTCTATTAATACCAGCTGGATTGGTACTGAGTCCCACTCACATACCAGGAAAGAGGCAATTCAATCTGGGCTTCTATTAATACCAGCTGGATTGGTACTGAGTCCCACTCACATACCAGGAAAGAGGCAATTCAATCTGGGCTTCTATTAATACCAGCTGGAGTGGTACTGAGCCCCATTCACTCACCAGGAAGGAGCCAATTCAATCCAGGTTTCTATTAATACCAGCTGGAGTGGTACTGAGTCCCACTCACATACCAGGAAAGAGGCAATTCAATCTGGGCTTCTATTAATACCAGCTGGAGTGGTACTGAGTTCCACTCACACACCAGGAAAGAGCCAATTCAATCCAGGCCTCTATTCATTCCAGCTGCAGTGGTACTGAGTCCCACTCCCATGCCAGGTCAGAGGCAATTCAATCCAGGTCTCTATTAATATCAGCTGGAGTGGTACTGAGTCCCACTCACACACCAGGAAAGAGGCAATTCAATCTGGGCTTCTATTAATACCAGCTGGAGTGGTACTGAGCCCCACTCACACACAAGGAAAGTGCCAATTGAAACCAAATTTCTATCATTACCAGCTGGAGAGGTACTGAGTCCCACTCACACACCAGAAGGAGCCAATTCAATCCAGGCCTCTATTAATACCAGCTGGTGTGGTACTGAGTCTCACTCACACACCAGGAAAGAGCAAATTCAATCTGGGCTTCTATTAATACCAGCTGGAGTGGTACTGAGTTCCACTCACACACCAGGAAAGAGGCAATTCAATCTGGGCTTCTATTAATACCAGCTGGAGTGGTACTGAGCCCCACTCACACTCCAGGAAAGAGTCAATTCAAACCAGGCCTCTATTAATACCAGCTGGAGTGGTACTGAGCCCCACTCACTCACTAGGAAGGAGCCAATTCAATCCAGGTTTCTATTAATACCAGCTGGAGTGGTACTGAGCCCCACTCACACACCTGGAAGGAGCCAATTCAATCCAGGTTTCTATTGATACCAGCTGGAGTGGTACTGAGCCCCACTCACACACCTGGAAAGAGCCAATTCAATCCAGGTTTCTATTGATACCAGCTGGAGTGGTACTGAGCCCCACTCACACACCAGGAAAGAGCCAATTCAATCCAGACCTATATTAACAGCAGCTGAAGTGATACTGAGCCCCACTCACTCAACAGGAAGAAGCCAATTCAATCCAGGATTCTATTAATACCAGCTGGAGTGGTACTGAGCCCCACTCACTCACCAGTAGGGAGCCAATTCAATCCAGGTTTCTATTAATACCAGCTGGAGTGGTACTGAGTCCCACTCACATACCAGGAAAGAGGCAATTCAATCTGGGCTTCTATTAATACCAGCTGGAGTGGTACTGAGTCCCACTCACATACCAGGAAAGAGGCAATTCAATCTGGGCTTCTATTAATACCAGCTGGAGTGGTACTGAGCCCCACTCACTCACCAGGAAAGAGCCAATTCAATCCAGGCCTCTATTCATTCCAGCTGCAGTGGTACTGAGTCCCACTCCCATGCCAGGTCAGAGGCAATTCAATCCAGGTCTCTATTAATATCAGCTGGAGTGGTACTGAGTCCCACTCACACACCAGGAAAGAGGCAATTCAATCTGGGCTTCTATTAATACCAGCTGGAGTGGTACTGAGCCCCACTCACACACAAGGAAAGTGCCAATTGAAACCAAATTTCTATCATTACCAGCTGGAGAGGTACTGAGTCCCACTCACACGCCAGGTCAGAGTCAATTCAAACCAGGTTTCTCTTGAAACCAGCTGGAGTGGTACTGATTCCCACACACACACCAGAAGGAGCCAATTCAATCCAGGCCTCTATTAATACCAGCTGGTGTGGTACTGAGTCTCACTCACACACCAGGAAAGAGCAAATTCCAACCAGACCTCCATTAATACCAGCTGGAGTGGTGCTGAATCCCACTCACTCCCCTGGAAAGAGCCAATTCCATCCAGGCCTCGATTCATACCAGCTGGAGAGGTACTGAGTTCCACTCACACACCAGGAAAAAGCCAATTCAAACCAGGTCTCTATTAATATCAGCTGGTGTGGAATTGGGTCACAAGTCACACACTAGCAGAAAGCCAACTCAAGCAAGGCTTTTATTAATACCAGCTGGCGTGGCACTGAGGCCTACTCACACACCAGGAAAGAGCAAATTCCAACCAGACCTCCATTAATACCAGCTGGAGTGGTACTGAATCCCACTCACTCACCAGGAAAGAGCCAATTCAATCCAGGCCACTTTTCATACCATCTGGAGTCGTACTGAGCACCACTGACACACCCGGAAAAAGCCAATCCAATCCAGGCCTCTATTCATAACAGCTGGAGAGGTACTGATTCCCACTCACACACCAGAATGAGCCAATTCAATCCAGGCCTCTATTAATTCCAGCTGGAGTGGTACTGAGTCCCACTCACTCACCAGGAAAGAGCCAATTCAATCCAGGCCTCTATTAATAACAGCTGGAGTGGTACTGAGCCCCACTCACCCCCAGGAAAGTGCCAATTGAAACCAAATTTCTATTAATACCAGCTGGAGTGGTACTGAGTCCCACTCACACACCAGAAAGAGTCAATTTAAACCAGGCCTCTATTAATACCAGCTGGAGTGGTACTGAGCCCCACTCACTCACCAGGAAAGAGCCAATTCAATCCAGGTTTCTATTAATACCATCTGGAGTGGTACTGAGCCCCACTCACACACCAGGAAAGATCCAATTCAATCCAGGTTTCTATTAATACCAGCTGGAGTGGTACTGAGCCCCACTCACACACCAGGAAAGAGCCAATTCAATCCAGGTTTCTATTAATACCAGCTGGAGTGGTACTGAGCCCCACTCATACACCAGGAAAGAGCCAATTCAATCCAGGTTTCTATTAATACCAGCTGGAGTGGTACTGAGCCCCACTCACTCACCAGGAAAGAGCCAATTCAATCCAGGTTTCTATTCATACCAGCTGGAGTGGTACTGAGCCCCGCTCACACACCAGGAAAGATCCAATTCAATCCAGGTTTCTATTAATACCAGCTGGAGTGGTACTGAGCCCCACTCACACACCAGGAAAGATCCAATTCAATCCAGGTTTCTATTAATACCAGCTGGAGTGGTACTGAGTCCCACTCTCTCACGAGGAAAGAGCCAATTCAATCCAGACCTCTATTAATACCAGCTGGAGTGGTACTGAGTCCCACGTACACACCAGGAAAGAGCCAATTCAATCCAGACCTCTATAATACAAGCTGGAGTGGTACTGAGTCTCACTCACACACCAGGAAAGAGCAAATTCCAACCAGACCTCCATTAATAGCAGCTGGAGTGGTACTGACTCACCAGGAAAGAGCCAAGTCAATCCAGGCCTCTATTCATACCAGCTGGAGTGGTACTGAGCACCACTCACACTCCAGGAAAGAGCCAATTCAATCCAGGCCTCTATTAATTCCAGCTGGAGTGGTACTGAGCTCCACTCACCCTCCAGGAAAGAGCCAATTCAATCCAGGCCTCTATTAATACCAGCTGGAGTGGTACTGAGCCCCACTCACACTCCAGGAAAGTGCCAATTGAAACCAAATTTCTATTAATACCAGCTGGAGTGGTACTGAGCCCCACTCACACACCAGGTCATAGGCAATTCAATCCAGCTCTCTATTAATATCAGCTGGAGTGGTATTGAGTCTCACTCACACACCAGGAAAGAGTCAATTCAAACCAGGTTTCTCTTGAAACCAGCTGGAGTGGTACTGAGTCTCACTGAAACACCAGGAAAGAGCCAATTCAATCCAGACCTCTATTAACAGCAGCTGAAGTGGTACTGAGTCCCACTCACACACCAGGAAAGAGGCAATTCAATCTGGGCTTCTATTAATACCAGCTGGAGTGGTACTGAGCCCCACTCACACACAAGGAAAGTGCCAATTGAAACCAAATTTCTATTATTACAAGCTGGAGTGGTACTGAGTCCCACTCACACACCAGAAAGAGCCAATTCAATCCAGGCCTCTATTAATATCAGCTGCAGTGGCACTGATCCCCACTCACGCACCAGGAAAGAGCCAATTCAATCCAGGCATCTACTAATACCAGCTGGAGTGGCACTGAGTCCCACTCACACACCAGGAAAGAGCAAAATCAATCCAGGCTAATTAAATACCAGCTGGAGTGGGACTGAGTCCCACTCACACACCAGGAAAGTGCCAATTCAATCCAGGCCTCTATTATTACCAGCTGGAGTGGTACTGAGCCCCACTCACACACCAGGAAAGAGCCAATTCAATCCAGGCCTCTATTAATACCAGCTGGAGTGGTACTGAGCCCCACTCACACACCAGCAAAGAGCCAATTCAATCCAGATCTCTACTAATACCAGCTGGAGTGGCACTTAGACCCACTCACACACCAGGAAAGAGCAAAATCAATCCAGGCTAATTTAATACCAGCTGGAGTGGGACTGAGTCCCACTCACACATCAGGAACGAGACAATTCAATCCAGACCTCTATTAATATCAGCTGCAGTGGCACTGATCCCCACTCACGCACCAGGAAAGAGCCAATTCAATCCAGGTCTCTACTAATACCTGCTGCAGTGGCACTGATCCCCACTCACGCACCAGGAAAGAGCCAATTCAATCCAGGCCTCTACTAATACCAGCTGGAGTGGCACTGAGACCCACTCACACACCAGGAAAGAGCAAAATCAATCCAGGCTAATTTAATACCAGCTGGAGTGGGACTGAGTCCCACTCACACACCAGGAAAGTGCCAATTCAATCCAGGCCTCTATTAATACCAGCTGGAGTGGTACTGAGCCCCACTCACACACCAGGAAAGAGCCAATTCAATCCAGGCCTCTATTAATATCAGCTGGAGTGATACTGAGCCCCACTCACACACCAGGAAAGAGCCAATTCAATCCAGGCCTCTATTAATACCAGCTGGAGTGATACTGAGCCCCACTCACACACCAGGAAAGAGCCAATTCAATCCAGGCCTCTATTAATACCAGCTGGAGTGGTACTGAGCCCCACTCACACACCAGCAAAGAGCCAATTCAATCCAGATCTCTACTAATACCAGCTGGAGTGGCACTTAGACCCACTCACACACCAGGAAAGAGCAAAATCAATCCAGGGTAATTTAATACCAGCTGGAGTGGGACTGAGTCCCACTCACACATCAGGAACGAGACAATTCAATCCAGACCTCTATTAATACCAGCTGGAGTGGTACTGAGTCTCACTCACCCACCAGAAAAGCACCAATGCAATCCAGACCTCTATTGATATCAGCTGGAGTGGTACTGAGCCCCACTCACACACCAGGACAGAGCCAATTCAATCCAGGCCTCTATTAATATCAGCTGCAGTGGCACTGAGTCCCACTCACACACCAGGAAAGTGCCAATTCATCCAGGCCTCTATTAATACCAGCTGGAGTGGTACCGAGCCCCACTCACACACCAGGAAAGAGCCAATTCAATCCAGGCCTCTATTAATACCAGCTGGAGTGGTACTGAGCCCCACTCACACTTCAGCAAAGAGCCAATTCAATCCAGATCTCTACTAATACCAGCTGGAGTGGCACTTAGACCCACTCACACACCAGTAAAGAGCAAAATCAATCCAGGCTAATTTAAAACCAGCTGGAGTGGGACTGAGTCCCACTCACACATCAGGAACGAGACAATTCAATCCAGACCTCTATTAATACCAGCTGGAGTGGTACTGATCCCCACTCACGCACCAGGAAAGAGCCAATTCAATCCAGGCCTCTACTAATACCAGCTGCAGTGGCACTGATCCCCACTCACGCACCAGGAAAGAGCCAATTCAATCCAGGCCTCTACTAATACCAGCTGGAGTGGCACTGAGTCCCACTCACACACCAGGAAAGAGCAAAATCAATCCAGGCTAATTTAATACCAGCTGGAGTGGGACTGAGTCCCACTCACACACCAGGAAAGTGCCAATTCAATCCAGGCCTCTATTAATACCAGCTGGAGTGGTACTGAGTCCCACTCACACACCAGGAAAGAGCCAATTCAATCCAGGCCTCTATTAATACCAGCTGGAGTGGTACTGAGCCCCACTCACACACCAGGAAAGAGCTAATTCAATCCAGGCCTCTATTAATATCAGCTGCAGTGGCACTGATCCCCACTCACGCACCAGGAAAGAGCCAATTCAATCCAGGCCTCTACTAATACCAGCTGCAGTGGCACTGATCCCCACTCACGCACCAGGAAAGAGCCAATTCAATCCAGGCCTCTACTAATACCAGCTGGAGTGGCACTGAGTCCCACTCACACACCAGGAAAGAGCAAAATCAATCCAGGCTAATTTAATACCAGCTGGAGTGGGACTGAGTCCCACTCACACACCAGGAAAGTGCCAATTCAATCCAGGCCTCTATTAATACCAGCTGGAGTGGTACTGAGTCCCACTCACACACCAGGAAAGAGCCAATTCAATCCAGGCCTCTATTAATACCAGCTGGAGTGGTACTGAGCCCCACTTACACACCAGGAAAGAGCTAATTCAATCCAGGCCTCTATTAATACCAGCTGGAGTGGTACTGAGCCCCACTCACTCCCCAGCAAAGAGCCACTTCAATCCAGGCCTCTATTAATACCAGCTGGAGTGGTACTGAGCCCCACTCACACACCAGCAAAGAGCCAATTCAATCCAGATCTCTACTAATACCAGCTGGAGTGGCACTTAGACCCACTCACACACCAGGAAAGAGCAAAATCAATCCAGGCTAATTTAATACCAGCTGGAGTGGGACTGAGTCCCACTCACACATCAGGAACGAGACAATTCAATCCAGACCTCTATTAATACCAGCTGGAGTGGTACTGAGTCTCACTCACCCACCAGAAAAGCACCAATGCAATCCAGACCTCTATTGATATCAGCTGGAGTGGTACTGAGCCCCACTCACACACCAGGACAGAGCCAATTCAATCCAGGCCTCTATTAATATCAGCTGCAGTGGCACTGAGTCCCACTCACACACCAGAAAAGCACCAATACAATCCAGACCTCTATTGATACCAGCTGGAGTGGTACTGATCCCCACTCACGCACCAGGAAAGAGCCAATTCAATCCAGGCCTCTATTAATATCAGCTGGAGTGGTACTGAGTCTCACTCACCCACCAGAAAAGCATCAATACAATCCAGACCTCTATTGATATCAGCTGGAGTGGTACTGAGCCCCACTCACACACCAGGATGTAGTCAATTCAAACCAGGTTTCTCTTGAAACCAGCTGGAGAGGTACTGAGTCCCACTCACACACCAGAAAGAGCCAATTCAATCCAGGCCTCTATTAATATCAGCTGGAGTGGTACTGAGCTCCACTCACACACCAGGAAAGAGCCAATTCCATCCAGACCTCTATTAATACCAGCTGGAATGGTACTGAGCTCCACTTACACACCCGGACAGAGCCAATTCTATCCAGGCCTCTATTAATACCAGCTGGAGTGCTACTGAGTCCCACTCACACACCAGAAGGAGCCAATTCAATCCAGGCCTCTATTAATACCAGCTGGAGTGGTACTGAGCTCCACTCACACTCCAGGAAAGAGCCAATTCAATCCAGGCCTCTATTAATACCAGCTGGAGTGCTACTGAGTACCTCTTACACACCAGGAAAGAGAAAATTGAAACCAGGCCTATATTAATACCAGCTGGAGTGGTACTGAGTCTCACTCACTCACCAGTAAGGAGCCAATTCAATCCAGACCTCTATTAATACCAGCTGGAGTGGTACTGAGACCCACTCACATTCCAGGAAATAGCCAATTCAATCCAGGCCTCTATTAATACCAGCTGTAGTGGTACTGAGCCCCACTCGCACAGCAGAAAGAGCCAAGTCAATCCAGGACTCTATTAATACCAGCTGGTGTGGTACTGAGCCCCACTCACACACCAGGAAAGAGCCAATTCAATCCAGGCCTCTATTCATTCCAGCTGGAGAGGTACTGAGTCCCACTCACACACCAGGAAAGAGCCAATTCAATCCAGGCCTCTATTCATACCAGCTGGTGAGGTACTGAGTCCCACTCACACACCAGAAAGAGCCAATTCAATCCAGGCCTCTATTCATTCCAGCTGGAGAGGTACTGAGTCCCATTCACACACCAGAAAGAGCCAATTCAATCCAGTCCTCTATTAATTCCAGCTGGAGAGGTACTGAGCCGCACTCACACTCCAGGAAAGGGCCAATTCAATCCAGTCCTCTCTTAATACCAGCTGGAGTGGTACTGAGCACCACTCACACACCAGGAAAGAGCCAATTCAATCCAGGCCTCCATTAATACCAGCTGGAGTGGTACTGAGCCCCACTCACACACCAGGAAAGAGCCAATTCAATCCAGGCCTCTATTAATACCAGCTGGAGTGGTACTGAGCCCCACTCACACACCAGCAAAGAGCCAATTCAATCCAGATCTCTACTAATACCAGCTGGAGTGGCACGTAGACCCACTCACACAACAGGAAAGAGCAAAATCAATCCAGGCTAATTTAATACCAGCTGGAGTGGGACTGAGTCCCACTCACACATCAGGAACGAGACAATTCAATCCAGACCTCTATTAATACCAGCTGGAGTGGTACTGAGTCTCACTCACCCACCAGAAAAGCACCAATGCAATCCAGACCTCTATTGATATCAGCTGGAGTGGTACTGAGCCCCACTCACACACCAGGACAGAGCCAATTCAATCCAGGCCTCTATTAATATCAGCTGCAGTGGCACTGAGTCCCACTCACACACCAGAAAAGCACCAATACAATCCAGACCTCTATTGATACCAGCTGGAGTGGTACTGATCCCCACTCACGCACCAGGAAAGAGCCAATTCAATCCAGGCCTCTATTAATATCAGCTGGAGTGGTACTGAGTCTCACTCACCCACCAGAAAAGCACCAATACAATCCAGACCTCTATTGATATCAGCTGGAGTGGTACTGAGCCCCACTCACACACCAGGAAAGAGTCAATTCAAACCAGGTTTCTCTTGAAACCAGCTGGAGAGGTACTGAGTCCCACTCACACACCAGAAAGAGCCAATTCAATCCAGGCCTCTATTAATATCAGCTGGAGTGGTACTGAGTCTCACTCACGCACCAGGAAAGAGTCAATTCAAACCAGGTTTCTCTTGAAACCAGCTGGAGTGGTACTGAGTCCCACTCACACACCAGGAAAGAGCCAATTCAATCCAGGCCTCTATTAATATCAGCTGGAGTGGTACTGAGTCTCACTCACGCACCAGGAAAGAGTCAATTCAAACCAGTTTTCTCTTGAAACCAGCTGGAGTGGTACTGAGTCCCACTCACACACCAGGAAGGAGCCAATTCCATCCAGACCTCTATTAATACCAGCTGGAATGGTACTGAGCTCCACTTACACACCCGGACAGAGCCAATTCTATCCAGGCCTCTATTAATACCAGCTGGAGTGGTACTGAGTCCCACTCTCACACCAGAAGGAGCCAATTCAATCCAGGCCTCTATTAATTCCAGCTGGAGTGGTACTGAGCTCCACTCACACTCCAGGAAAGAGCCAATTCAATCCAGGCCTCTATTAATACCAGCTGGAGTGGTACTGAGTACCTCTTACACACCAGGAAAGAGACAATTGAAACCAGGCCTATATTAATACCAGCTGGAGTGGTACTGAGCCCCACTCACTCACCAGTAAGGAGCCAATTCAATCCAGACCTCTATTAATACCAGCTGGAGTGGTACTGAGCCCCGCTCGCACAGCAGAAAGAGCCAAGTCAATCCAGGACTCTATTAATACCAGCTGGTGTGGTACTGAGCACCACTCACACACCAGGAAAGAGCCAATTCAAACCAGGTTTCTCTTGAAACCAGCTGGAGAGGTACTGAGTCCCACTCACCCACCAGAAAAGCATCAATACAATCCAGACCTCTATTGATATCAGCTGGAGTGGTACTGAGCCCCACTCACACACCAGGATGTAGTCAATTCAAACCAGGTTTCTCTTGAAACCAGCTGGAGAGGTACTGAGTCCCACTCACACACCAGAAAGAGCCAATTCAATCCAGGCCTCTATTAATATCAGCTGGAGTGGTACTGAGCTCCACTCACACACCAGGAAAGAGCCAATTCCATCCAGACCTCTATTAATACCAGCTGGAATGGTACTGAGCTCCACTTACACACCCGGACAGAGCCAATTCTATCCAGGCCTCTATTAATACCAGCTGGAGTGGTACTGAGTCCCACTCACACACCAGAAGGAGCCAATTCAATCCAGGCCTCTATTAATACCAGCTGGAGTGGTACTGAGCTCCACTCACACTCCAGGAAAGAGCCAATTCAATCCAGGCCTCTATTAATACCAGCTGGAGTGCTACTGAGTACCTCTTACACACCAGGAAAGAGAAAATTGAAACCAGGCCTATATTAATACCAGCTGGAGTGGTACTGAGTCTCACTCACTCACCAGTAAGGAGCCAATTCAATCCAGACCTCTATTAATACCAGCTGGAGTGGTACTGAGACCCACTCACATTCCAGGAAATAGCCAATTCAATCCAGGCCTCTATTAATACCAGCTGTAGTGGTACTGAGCCCCACTCGCACAGCAGAAAGAGCCAAGTCAATCCAGGACTCTATTAATACCAGCTGGTGTGGTACTGAGCCCCACTCACACACCAGGAAAGAGCCAATTCAATCCAGGCCTCTATTCATTCCAGCTGGAGAGGTACTGAGTCCCACTCACACACCAGGAAAGAGCCAATTCAATCCAGGCCTCTATTCATACCAGCTGGTGAGGTACTGAGTCCCACTCACACACCAGAAAGAGCCAATTCAATCCAGGCCTCTATTCATTCCAGCTGGAGAGGTACTGAGTCCCATTCACACACCAGAAAGAGCCAATTCAATCCAGTCCTCTATTAATTCCAGCTGGAGAGGTACTGAGCCGCACTCACACTCCAGGAAAGGGCCAATTCAATCCAGTCCTCTCTTAATACCAGCTGGAGTGGTACTGAGCACCACTCACACACCAGGAAAGAGCCAATTCAATCCAGGCCTCCATTAATACCAGCTGGAGTGGTACTGAGCCCCACTCACACACCAGGAAAGAGCCAATTCAATCCAGGCCTCTATTAATACCAGCTGGAGTGGTACTGAGCCCCACTCACACACCAGCAAAGAGCCAATTCAATCCAGATCTCTACTAATACCAGCTGGAGTGGCACGTAGACCCACTCACACAACAGGAAAGAGCAAAATCAATCCAGGCTAATTTAATACCAGCTGGAGTGGGACTGAGTCCCACTCACACATCAGGAACGAGACAATTCAATCCAGACCTCTATTAATACCAGCTGGAGTGGTACTGAGTCTCACTCACCCACCAGAAAAGCACCAATGCAATCCAGACCTCTATTGATATCAGCTGGAGTGGTACTGAGCCCCACTCACACACCAGGACAGAGCCAATTCAATCCAGGCCTCTATTAATATCAGCTGCAGTGGCACTGAGTCCCACTCACACACCAGAAAAGCACCAATACAATCCAGACCTCTATTGATACCAGCTGGAGTGGTACTGATCCCCACTCACGCACCAGGAAAGAGCCAATTCAATCCAGGCCTCTATTAATATCAGCTGGAGTGGTACTGAGTCTCACTCACCCACCAGAAAAGCACCAATACAATCCAGACCTCTATTGATATCAGCTGGAGTGGTACTGAGCCCCACTCACACACCAGGAAAGAGTCAATTCAAACCAGGTTTCTCTTGAAACCAGCTGGAGAGGTACTGAGTCCCACTCACACACCAGAAAGAGCCAATTCAATCCAGGCCTCTATTAATATCAGCTGGAGTGGTACTGAGTCTCACTCACGCACCAGGAAAGAGTCAATTCAAACCAGGTTTCTCTTGAAACCAGCTGGAGTGGTACTGAGTCCCACTCACACACCAGGAAAGAGCCAATTCAATCCAGGCCTCTATTAATATCAGCTGGAGTGGTACTGAGTCTCACTCACGCACCAGGAAAGAGTCAATTCAAACCAGTTTTCTCTTGAAACCAGCTGGAGTGGTACTGAGTCCCACTCACACACCAGGAAGGAGCCAATTCCATCCAGACCTCTATTAATACCAGCTGGAATGGTACTGAGCTCCACTTACACACCCGGACAGAGCCAATTCTATCCAGGCCTCTATTAATACCAGCTGGAGTGGTACTGAGTCCCACTCTCACACCAGAAGGAGCCAATTCAATCCAGGCCTCTATTAATTCCAGCTGGAGTGGTACTGAGCTCCACTCACACTCCAGGAAAGAGCCAATTCAATCCAGGCCTCTATTAATACCAGCTGGAGTGGTACTGAGTACCTCTTACACACCAGGAAAGAGACAATTGAAACCAGGCCTATATTAATACCAGCTGGAGTGGTACTGAGCCCCACTCACTCACCAGTAAGGAGCCAATTCAATCCAGACCTCTATTAATACCAGCTGGAGTGGTACTGAGCCCCGCTCGCACAGCAGAAAGAGCCAAGTCAATCCAGGACTCTATTAATACCAGCTGGTGTGGTACTGAGCACCACTCACACACCAGGAAAGAGCCAATTCAATCCAGGCCTCTATTCATTCCAGCTGGAGAGGTACTGAGTCCCACTCACAGACCAGGAAAGAGCCAATTCAATCGAGGCCTCTATTCATACCAGCTGGTGAGGTACTGAGTCCCACTCACACACCAGAAAGAGCCAATTCAATCCAGGCCTCTATTCATTCCAGCTGGAGTGGTACTGAGTCCCATTCACACACCAGAAAGAGCCAATTCAATCCAGTCCTCTATTAATTCCAGCTGGAGAGGTACTGAGCCGCACTCACACTCCAGGAAAGGCCAATTCAATCCAGTCCTCTATTCATACCAGCTGCAGTGGTACTGAGTCCCACTCACTCACCAGGAAAGAGCCAATTCAATCCAGACCTCTATTAATATCAGCTGGAGTGGTACTGAGCCCCACTCACTCAACAGGAAAGAGTCAATTCAAACCAGGTTTCTCTTGAAACCAGCTGGAGTGGTACTGAGTCTCGCTGAAATACCAGGAAAGAGCCAATTCAATCCAGACCTCTATTAATACCAGCTGAAGTGGTTCTGAGCCCCACTCACTCACCAGGAAAGAGCCAATTCAATCCAGACCTCTATTAATACCAGCTGGATTGGTACTGAGTCCCACTCACACACCAGGAAATAAGCAATTCAATCCAGGCTTCTATTAATACCAGCTGGAGTGGTACTGAGTCCCACTCACACAGCAGGAAAGAGGCAATTCAATCTGGGCTTCTATTAATACCAGCTGGAGTGGCACTGAGTCCCACTCAGACACCAGAACAGTGCCAATTCAATCCAGACCTCTATAATACCAGCTGGAGTGGTACTGAGTCTCACATACACACCAGGAAAGAGCAAATTCCAACCAGACCTCCATTAATAGCAGCTGGAGTGGTACTGACTCACCAGGAAAGACCCAAGTCAATCCAGGCCTCTATTCATACCAGCTGGAGTGGTACTGAGCACCACTGACACACCAGGAAAGAGCCAATTCAATCCAGGTCTCTATTAATACCAGCTGGAGAGGTACTGAATCCCACTCATGCAACAGAAAGAGCCAATTCAATCCAGGCCTCTATTAATACCAGCTGGAGTGGTACTGAGCCCCACTCACTCACCAGGACGGAGCCAATTCAATCCAGGTTTCTATTAATACCAGCTGGAGTGGTACTGAGCCTCACTCACTCACCAGGAAGGAGCCAATTCAATCCAGGTTTCTATTAATACCAGCTGGAGTGGTACTGAGCCCCACTCACACACCAGGAAGGAGCCAATTCAATCCAGGTTTCTATTAATACCAGCTGGAGTGGTACTGAGCCCCACTCACACACCTGGAAGGAGCCAATTCAATCCAGGTTTCTATTGATACCAGCTGGAGAGGTACTGAGCCCCACTCACACACCTGGAAAGAGCCAATTCAATCCAGGCCTCTATTCATTCCAGCTGCAGTGGTACTGAGTCCCACTCCCATGCCAGGTCAGAGGCAATTCAATCCAGGACTCTATTAATATCAGCTGGAGTGGTACTGAGTCTCACTGAAACACCAGGAAGGAGCCAATTCAATCCAGGTTTCTATTAATACCAGCTGGAGTGGTACTGAGCCCCACTCACTCACCAGGAAGGAGCCAATTCAATCCAGGTTTCTATTAATACCAGCTGGAGTGGTACTGAGCCCCACTCACACACCTGGAAGGAGCCAATTCAATCCAGGTTTCTATTGATACCAGCTGGAGTGGTACTGAGCCCCACTCACACACCTGGAAAGAGCCAATTCAATCCAGGCCTCTATTCATTCCAGCTGCAGTGGTACTGAGTCCCACTCCCATGCCAGCTCAGAGGCAATTCAATCCAGGTCTCTATTAATATCAGCTGGAGTGGTACTGAGTCTCACTGAAACACCAGGAAAGAGCCAATTCAATCCAGACCTCTATTAACAGCAGCTGAAGTGGTACTGAGCCCCACTCACTCACCAGGAAGGAGCCAATTCAATCCAGGATTCTATTAATACCAGCTGGAGTGGTACTGAGCCCCACTCACTCACCAGTAGGGAGCCAATTCAATCCAGGTTTCTATTAATACCAGCTGGAGTGGTACTGAGTCCCACTCACATACCAGGAAAGAGGCAATTCAATCTGGGCTTCTATTAATACCAGCTGGAGTGGTACTGAGTTCCACTCACACACCAGGAAAGAGCCAATTCAATCCAGGCCTCTATTCATTCCAGCTGCAGTGGTACTGAGTCCCACTCCCATGCCAGGTCAGAGGCAATTCAATCCAGCTCTCTATTAATATCAGCTGGAGTTGTACTGAGTCCCACTCACACACCAGGAAAGAGGCAATTCAATCTGGGCTTCTATTTATACCAGCTGGAGTGGTACTGAGCCCCACTCACACACCTGGAAGGAGTCAATTCAAACCAGGCCTCTATTAATACCAGCTGGAGTGGTACTGAGCCCCACCCACTCACCAGGAAGGAGCCAATTCAATCCAGGTTTCTATTAATACCAGCTGGAGTGGTACTGAGCCCCACTCACACACCTGGAAGGAGCCAATTCAATCCAGTTTTCTATTGATACCAGCTGGAGTGGTACTGAGCCCCACTCACACACCTGGAAAGAGCCAATTCAATCCAGGTTTCTATTGATACCAGCTGGAGTGGTACTGAGCCCCACTCAGACACTAGGAAAGAGCCAATTCAATCCAGACCTCTATTAACAGCAGCTGAAGTGGTACTGAGCCCCACTCACTCACCAGGAAGGAGCCAATTCAATCCAGGATTCTATTAATACCAGCTGGAGTGGTACTGAGCCCCACTCACTCACCAGTAGGGAGCCAATTCAATCCAGGTTTCTATTAATACCAGCTGGAGTGGTACTGAGTACCACTCACATACCAGGAAAGAGGCAATTCAATCTGGGCTTCTATTAATACCAGCTGGAGTGGTACTGAGTCCCACTCACATACCAGGAAAGAGGCAATTCAATCTGGGCTTCTATTAATACCAGCTGGAGTGGTACTGAGCCCCACTCACTCACCAGGAAAGAGCCAATTTAATCCAGGCCTCTATTCATTCCAGCTGCAGTGGTACTGAGTCCCACTCCCATGCCAGGTCAGAGGCAATTCAATCCAGGTCTCTATTAATATCAGCTGGAGTGGTACTGAGTCCCACTCACACACCAGGAAAGAGGCAATTCAATCTGGGCTTCTATTAATACCAGCTGGAGTGGTACTGAGTCCCACTCACATACCAGGAAAGAGGCAATTCAATCTGGGCTTCTATTAATACCAGCTGGAGTGGTACTGAGCCCCACTCACTCACCAGGGAAGAGCCAATTCAATCCAGGCCTCTATTCATTCCAGCTGCAGTGGTACTGAGTCCCACTCCCATGCCAGGTCAGAGGCAATTCAATCCAGGACTCTATTAATATCAGCTGGAGTGGTACTGTGTCCCACTCACACACCAGGAAAGAGGCAATTCAATCTGGGCTTCTATTAATACCAGCTGGAGTGGTACTGAGCCCCACTCACACACAAGGAAAGTGCCAATTGAAACCAAATTTCTATCATTACCAGCTGGAGAGGTACTGAGTCCCACTCACACACCAGAAGGAGCCAATTCAATCCAGGCCTCTATTAATACCAGCTGGTGTGGTACTGAGTCTCACTCACACACCAGGAAAGAGCAAATTCAATCTGGGCTTCTATTAATACCAGCTGGAGTGGTACTGATTCCCACTCACACACCAGGAAATAAGCAATTCAATCCAGGCTTCTATTAATACCAGCTGGAATGGTACTGAGTCCCACTCACACAGCAGGAAAGAGGCAATTCAATCTGGGCTTCTATTAATACCAGCTGGAGTGGCACTGAGTCCCACTCAGACACCAGAACAGTGCCAATTCAATCCAGACCTCTATAATACCAGCTGGAGTGGTACTGAGTCTCACATACACACCAGGAAAGAGCAAATTCCAACCAGACCTCCATTAATAGCAGCTGGAGTGGTACTGACTCACCAGGAAAGACCCAAGTCAATCCAGGCCTCTATTCATACCAGCTGGAGTGGTACTGAGCACCACTGACACACCAGGAAAGAGCCAATTCAATCCAGGTCTCTATTAATACCAGCTGGAGAGGTACTGAATCCCACTCATACAACAGAAAGAGCCAATTCAATCCAGGCCTCTATTAATACCAGCTGGAGTGGTACTGAGCCCCACTCACTCACCAGGACGGAGCCAATTCAATCCAGGTTTCTATTCATACCAGCTGGAGTGGTACTGAGCCCCACTCACTCACCAGGAAGGAGCCAATTCAATCCAGGTTTCTATTAATACCAGCTGGAGTGGTACTGAGCCCCACTCACACACCAGGAAGGAGCCAATTCAATCCAGGTTTCTATTAATACCAGCTGGAGTGGTACTGAGCCCTACTCACACACCTGGAAGGAGCCAATTCAATCCAGGTTTTTATTGATACCAGCTGGAGAGGTACTGAGCCCCACTCACTCACCTGGAAAGAGCCAATTCAATCCAGGCCTCTATTCATTCCAGCTGCAGTGGTACTGAGTCCCACTCCCATGCCACGTCAGAGGCAATTCAATCCAGGTCTCTATTAATATCAGCTGGAGTGGTACTGAGTCTCACTGAAACACAAGGAAGGAGCCAATTCAATCCAGGTTTCTATTAATACCAGCTGGAGTGGTACTGAGCCCCACTCACACACCAGGAAGGAGCCAATTCAATCCAGGTTTCTATTAATACCAGCTGGAGTGGTACTGAGCCCCACTCACACACCTGGAAGGAGCCAATTCAATACAGGTTTCTATTGATACCAGCTGGAGTGGTACTGAGCCCCACTCACACACCTGGAAAGAGCCAATTCAATCCAGGCCTCTATTCATTCCAAATGCAGTGGTACTGAGTCCCACTCCCATGCCAGGTCAGAGGCAATTCAATCCAGGTCTCCATTAATATCAGCTGGAGTGGTACTGAGTCTCACTGAAACACCAGGAAAGAGCCAATTCAATCCAGACCTCTATTAACAGCAGCTGAAGTGGTACTGAGCCCCACTCACTCACCAGGAAGGAGCCAATTCAATCCAGGATTCTATTAATACCAGCTGGAGTGGTACTGAGCCCCACTCACTCACCAGTAGGGAGCCAATTCAATCCAGGTTTCTATTAATACCAGCTGGAGTGGTACTGAGTCCCACTCACATACCAGGAAAGAGGCAATTCAATCTGGGCTTCTATTAATACCAGCTGGAGTGGTACTGAGTTCCACTCACACACCAGGAAAGAGCCAATTCAATCCAGGCCTCTATTCATTCCAGCTGCAGTGGTACTGAGTCCCACTCCCATGCCAGGTCAGAGGCAATTCAATCCAGCTCTCTATTAATATCAGCTGGAGTGGTACTGAGTCCCACTCACACACCAGGAAAGAGGCAATTCAATCCAGGATTCTATTAATACCAGCTGGAGTGGTACTGAGCCCCACCCACTCACCAGGATGGAGCCAATTCAATCCAGGTTTCTATTAATACCTGCTGGAGTGGTACTGAGCCCCACTCACACACCTGGAAGGAGCCAATTCAATCCAGGTTTCTATTGATACCAGCTGGAGTGGTACTGAGCCCCACTCACACACCTGGAAGGAGCCAATTCAATCCAGGTTTCTATTGATACCAGCTGGAGTGGTACTGAGCCCCACTCACACACCAGGAAAGAGCCAATTCAATCCAGACCTCTATTAAAAGCAGCTGAAGTGGTACTGAGCCCCAATCACTCACCAGGAAGGAGCCAATTCAATCCAGGATTCTATTAATACCAGCTGGAGTGGTACTGAGCCCCACTCACTCACCAGTAGGGAGCCAATTCAATCCAGGTTTCTATTAATACCAGCTGGAGTGGTACTGAGTACCACTCACATACCAGGAAAGAGGCAATTCAATCTGGGCTTCTATTAATACCAGCTGGAGTGGTACTGAGTCCCACTCACATACCAGGAAAGAGGCAATTCAATCTGGGCTTCTATTAATACCAGCTGGAGTGGTACTGAGCCCCACTCACTCACCAGGAAAGAGCCATTTCAATCCAGGCCTCTATTCATTCCAGCTGCAGTGGTACTGAGTCCCACTCCCATGCCAGGTCAGAGGCAATTCAATCCAGGTCTCTATTAATATCAGCTGGAGTGGTGCTGAGTCCCACTCACACACCAGGAAAGAGGCAATTCAATCTGGGCTTCTATTAATACCAGCTGGAGTGGTACTGAGTCCCACCCACATACCAGGAAAGAGGCAATTCAATCTGGGCTTCTATTAATACCAGCTGGAGTGGTACTGAGCCCCACTCACTCACCAGGAAAGAGCCAATTCAATCCAGGCCTCTATTCATTCCAGCTGCAGTGGTACTGAGTCCCACTCCCATGCCAGGTCAGAGGCAATTCAATCCAGGTCTCTATTAATATCAGCTGGAGTGGTACTGAGTCCCACTCACACACCAGGAAAGAGGCAATCCAATCTGGGCTTCTATTAATACCAGCTGGAGTGGTACTGAGCCCCACTCACACACAAGGAAAGTGCCAATTGAAACCAAATTTCTATCATTACCAGCTGGAGATGTACTGAGTCCCACTCACACACCAGAAGGAGCCAATTCAATCCAGGCCTCTATTAATACCAGCTGGTGTGGTACTGAGTCTCACTCACACACCAGGAAAGAGCAAATTCAATCTGGGCTTCTATTAATACCAGCTGGAGTGGTACTGAGTTCCACTCACACACCAGGAAAGAGGCAATTCAATCTGGGCTTCTATTAATACCAGCTGGAGTGGTACTGAGCCCCACTCACACTCCAGGAAAGAGTCAATTCAAACCAGGCCTCTATTAATACCAGCTGGAGTGGTACTGAGCCCCACTCACTCACCAGGAAGGAGCCAATTCAATCCAGGTTTCTATTAATACCAGCTGGAGTGGTACTGAGCCCCACTCACACACCTGGAAGGAGCCAATTCAATCCAGGTTTCTATTGATACCAGCTGGAGTGGTTCTGAGTCCCACTCACACACCTGGAAAGAGCCAATTCAATCCAGGTTTCTATTGATACCAGCTGGAGTGGTACTGAGCCCCACTCACACACAAGGAAAGTGCCAACTGAAACTAAATTTCTATCATTACCAGCTGGAGAGGGACTGAGTCCCACTCACACGCCAGGTCAGAGTCAATTCAAACCAGGTTTCTCTTGAAACCAGCTGGAGTGGTACTGAGTCCCACACACACAGCAGAAGGAGCCAATTCAATCCAGGCCTCTATTAATACCAGCTGGTGTGGTACTGAGTCTCACTCACACACCAGGAAAGAGCAAATTCCAACCAGACCTCCATTAATACCAGCTGGAGTGGTACTGAATCCCACTCACTCCCCTGGAAAGAGCCAATTCCATCCAGGCCTCGATTCATACCAGCTGGAGAGGTACTGAGTTCCACTCACACACCAGGAAAAAGCCAATTCAAACCAGGTCTCTATTAATATCAGCTGGTGTGGAATTGGGTCACAAGTCACACACTAGCAGAAAGCCAACTCAAGCAAGGCTTTTATTAATACCAGCTGGCGTGGCACTGAGGCCCACTCACACACCAGGAAAGAGCAAATTCCAACCAGACCTCCATTAATACCAGCTGGAGTGGTACTGAATCCCACTCACTCACCAGGAAAGAGCCAATTCAATCCAGGCCACTTTTCATACCATCTGGAGTCGTACTGAGCACCACTGACACACCAGGAAAAAGCCAATTCAATCCAGGCCTCTATTCATAACAGCTGGAGAGGTACTGATTCCCACTCACACACCAGAATGAGCGAATTCAATCCAGGCCTCTATTAATTCCAGCTGGAGTGGTACTGAGTCCCACTCACACACCAGAAAGAGTCAATTTAAACCAGGCCTCTATTAATACCAGCTGGAGTGGTACTGAGCCCCACTCACACACCAGGAAAGAGCCAATTCAATCCAGGTTTCTATTAATACCAGCTGGAGTGGTACTGAGCCCCACTCACACACCAGGAAAGAGCCAATTCAATCCAGGTTTCTATTAATACCAGCTGGAGTGGTACTGAGCCCCACTCACTCACCAGGAAAGAGCCAATTCAATCCAGGTTTCTATTAATACCAGCTGGAGTGGTACTGAGCCCCACTCACACACCAGGAAAGATCCAATTCAATCCAGGTTTCTTTTAATACCAGCTGGAGTGGTACTGAGCCCCACTCACACACCAGGAAAGATCCAATTCAATCCAGGTTTCTATTAATACCAGCTGGAGTGGTACTGAGTCCCACTCACTCACGAGGAAAGAGCCAATTCAATCCAGACCTCTATTAATACCAGCTGGAGTGGTACTGAGCCCCACGTACACACCAGGAAAGAGCCAATTCAATCCAGACCACTATTATAACCAGTTGGAGAAGCACTGAGTCCCACTCAGACACCAGAACAGTGCCAATTCAATCCGGACCTCTATAATACAAGCTGGAGTGGTACTGAGTCTCACTCACTCACCAGGAAAGAGCCAAGTCAATCCAGGCCTCTATTCATACCAGCTGGAGTGGTACTGAGCACCACTCACACTCCAGGAAAGAGCCAATTCAATCCAGGCCTCTATTATATCCAGCTGGAGTGGTACTGAGCTCCACTCACCCTCCAGGAAAGAGCCAATTCAATCCAGGCCTCTATTAATACCAGCTGGAGTGGTACTGAGTCTCACTCACACACCAGGAAAGAGTCAATTCAAAGCAGGTTTCTCTTGAAACCAGCTGGAGTGGTACTGAGTCCCACTCACACACCAGGAAAGAGGCAATTCAATCTGGGCTTCTATTAATACCAGCTGGAGTGGTACTGAGCCCCACTCACACACAAGGAAAGTGCCAATTGAAACCAAATTTCTATTATTATCAGCTGGAGTGGTACTGAGTCCCACTCACACACCAGAAAGAGCCAATTCAATCCAGGCCTCTATTAATATCAGCTGCAGTGGCACTGATCCCCACTCACGCACCAGGTAAGAGCCAATTCAATCCAGGCCTCTACTAATACCAGCTGCAGTGGCACTGATCCCCACTCACGCACCAGGAAAGAGCCAATTCAATCCAGGCCTCTACTAATACCAGCTGGAGTGGCACTGAGTCCCACTCACACACCAGGAAAGAGCAAAATCAATCCAGGCTAATTTAATACCAGCTGGAGTGGGACTGAGTCCCACTCACACACCAGGAAAGTGCCAATTCAATCCAGGCCTCTATTAATACCAGCTGGAGTGGTACTGAGCCCCACTCACACACCAGGAAAGAGCCAATTCAATCCAGGCCTCTATTAATACCAGCTGGAGTGGTACTGAGCCCCACTCACACACCAGCAAAGAGCCAATTCAATCCAGGCCTCTACTAATACCAGCTGGAGTGGCACTGAGTCCCACTCACACACCAGGAAAGAGCAAAATCAATCCAGGCTAATTTAATACCAGCTGGAGTGGGACTGAGTCCCACTCACACATCAGGAATGAGACAATTCAATCCAGACCTCTATTAATACCAGCTGGAGTGGTACTGAGCCCCACTCACACACCAGGAAAGAGCCAATTCAATCCAGGCCTCTATTAATACCAGCTGGAGTGGTACTGAGCCCCACTCACACACCAGGAAAGAGCCAATTCAATCCAGGCCTCTATTAATACCAGCTGGAGTGGTACTGAGCCCCACTCACACACCAGGAAAGAGCAAAATCAATCCAGGCTAATTTAATACCAGCTGGAGTGGGACTGAGTCCCACTCACACATCAGGAACGAGACAATTCAATCCAGACCTCTATTAATACCAGCTGGAGTGGTACTGAGTCTCACTCACCCACCAGAAAAGCACCAATGCAATCCAGACCTCTATTGATATCAGCTGGAGTGGTACTGAGCCCCACTCACACACCAGGACAGAGCCAATTCAATCCAGGCCTCTATTAATATCAGCTGCAGTGGCACTGAGTCCCACTCACACACCAGAAAAGCACCAATACAATCCAGACCTCTATTGATACCAGCTGGAGTGGTACTGATCCCCACTCACGCACCAGGAAAGTGCCAATTCAATCCAGGCCTCTATTAATATCAGCTTGAGTGGTACTGAGTCTCACTCACCCACCAGAAAAGCACCAATACAATCCAGACCTCTATTGATACCAGCTGGAGTGGTACTGAGCCCCACTCACACACCAGGAAAGAGTCAATTCAAACCAGGTTTCTCTTGAAACCAGCAGGAGAGGTACTGTGTCCCACTCACACACCAGAAAGAGCCAATTCAATCCAGGCCTCTATTAATATCAGCTGGAGTGGTACTGAGTCTCACTCACGCACCAGGAAAGAGTCAATTCAAACCAGGTTTCTCTTGAAACCAGCAGGAGAGGTACTGTGTCCCACTCACACACCAGAAAGAGCCAATTCAATCCAGGCCTCTATTAATATCAGCTGGAGTGGTACTGAGTCTCACTCACGCACCAGGAAAGAGTCAATTCAAACCAGGTTTCTCTTGAAACCAGCTGGAGTGGTACTGAGTCCCACTCACACACCAGGAAAGAGCCAATTCCATCCAGACCTCTATTAATACCAGCTGGAATGGTACTGAGCTCCACTTACACACCCGGACAGAGCCAATTCTATCCAGGCCTCTATTAATATCAGCTGCAGTGGCACTGAGTCCCACTCACACACCAGGAAAGAGCAAAATCAATCCAGGCTAATTTAATACCAGCTGGAGTGGGACTGAGTCCCACTCACACATCAGGAACGAGACAATTCAATCCAGACCTCTATTAATACCAGCTGGAGTGGTACTGAGTCTCACTCACCCACCAGAAAAGCACCAATGCAATCCAGACCTCTATTGATATCAGCTGGAGTGGTACTGAGCCCCACTCACCACCAGGACAGAGCCAATTCAATCCAGGCCTCTATTAATATCAGCTGCAGTGGCACTGAGTCCCACTCACACACCAGAAAAGCACCAATACAATCCAGACCTCTATTGATACCAGCTGGAGTGGTACTGATCCCCACTCATGCACCAGGAAAGAGCCAATTCAATCCAGGCCTCTATTAATATCAGCTGGAGTGGTACTGAGTCTCACTCACCCACCAGAAAAGCACCAATACAAACCAGACCTCTATTGATACCAGCTGGAGTGGTACTGAGCCCCACTCACACACCAGGAAAGACTCATTTAAAACCAGGTTTCTCTTGAAACCAGCTGGAGAGGTACTGAGTCCCACTCACACACCAGAAAGAGCCAATTCAATCCAGGCCTCTATTAATATCAGCTGGAGTGGTACTGAGTCTCACTCACGCACCAGGAAAGAGTCAATTCAAACCAGGTTTCTCTTGAAACCAGCTGGAGTAGTACTGAGTCCCACTCACACACCAGGAAAGAGCCAATTCCATCCAGACCTCTATTAATACCAGCTGGAATGGTACTGAGCTCCACTTACACACCCGGACAGAGCCAATTCTATCCAGGCCTCTATTAATACCAGCTGGAGTGGTACTGAGTCCCACTCACACACCAGAAGGAGCCAATTCAATCCAGGCCTCTATTAATACCAGCTGGAGTGGTACTGAGCTCCACTCACACTCCAGGAAAGAGCCAATTCAATCCAGGCCTCTATTAATACCAGCTGGAGTGGTACTGAGTCCCTCTTACACACCAGGAAAGAGACAATTGAAACCAGGCCTATATTAATACCAGCTGGAGTGGTACTGAGTCTCACTCACCCACCAGGAAAGAGCCAATTCAATCCAGGCCTCTATTAATACCAGCTGGAGTGGTACTGAGCCCCACTCACTCACCAGTAAGGAGCCAATTCAATCCAGACCTCTATTAATTCCAGCTGGAGTGGTACTGAGCTCCACTCACCATCCAGGAAAGAGCCAATTCATTCCAGGCCTCTATTCATACCAGCTGGAGTGGTACTGAGCCCCACTCACACCCAGGAAAGTGCCAATTGAAACCAAATTTCTATTAATACCAGCTGGAGTGGTACTGAGCCCCACTCACACTCCAGGAAAGAGTCAATTCAAACCAGGCCTCTATAAATACCAGCTGGAGTGGTACTGAGCCCCAGTCACTCACAGGGAAGGAGCCAATTCAATCCAGGTTTCTATTAATACCAGCTGGAGTGGTACTGAGCCCCACTCACTCACCAGGAAGGAGCCAATTCAATCCAGGTGTCTATTAATACCAGCTGGAGTTGTACTGAGCCCCATTCACACACCTGGAAGGAGCCAATTCAATCCAGGTTTCTATTAATACCAGCTGGAGTGGTACTGAGCCCCACTCACACACCTGGAAAGAGCCAATTCAATACAGGCCTCTATTCATACCAGCTGCAGTGGTACTGAGTCCCACTCCCATGCCAGGTCAGAGGCAATTCAATCCAGGTCTCTATTAATATCAGCTGGAGTGGTACTGAGTCTCACTGAAACACCAGGAAAGAGCCAATTCAATCCAGACCTCTATTAACAGCAGATGAAGTGGTACTGAGCCCCACTCACTCACCAAGAAGGAGCCAATTCAATCCAGGATTCTATTAATACCAGCTGGAGTGGTACTGAGCCCCACTTACTCACCAGTAAGGAGCCAATTCAATCCAGGTTTCTATTAATACCAGCTGGAGTGGTACTGAGTCCCACTCACACACCAGTAAGGAGCCAATTCAATCTGGGCTTCTATTAATACCAGTGGGAGTGGTACTGAGTCCCACTCACACACCAGGAAAGATGCAATTCAATCTGGGCTTCTATTAATACCAGCTGGAGTGGTACTGAGTCCCACTCACACACCAGGAAAGAGGGAATTCAATCTGGGCTTCTATTAATACCAGCTGGAGTGGTACTGAGTCCCACTCACACACCAGGAAAGAGGCAATTCAATCTGGGCTTCTATTAATACCAGCTGGAGTGGTACTGAGCCCCACTCACACACAAGGAAAGTGCCAATTGAAACCAAATTTCTATTATTACCTGCTGGGGAGGTACTGAGTCCCAATCACACGCCAGGTCAGAGGCAATTCAACCCAGGTCTCTATTAATATCAGCTGGAGTGGTACTGAGCCCCACTCACACACCAGGAAAGAGTCAATTCAAACCAGGTTTCTCTTGAAACCAGCTGGAGAGGTACTGAGCCCCACTCACACACCAGAAGGAGCCAATTCAATCCAGGCCTCTATTAATACCAGCTGGAGTGGTACTGAGTCCCTCTTACACACCAGGAAAGAGACAATTGAAACCAGGCCTATATTAATACCAGCTGGAGTGGTGCTGAGTCTCACTCACCCACCAGGAAAGAGCCAATTCAAGCCAGACCTCTTTAAAACAAGCTGGTGTGGTACTGAATCCCACTCACTCACCAGGAAAGAGCCAAGTCAATCCAGGCCACTTTCCATACCATCTAGAGTCGTACTGAGCACCACTGACACACCAGGAAAAAGCCAATTCAATCCAGGCCTCTATTCATACCAGCTGGAGAGGTACTGAGTCCCACTCACACCCAGGAAAGTGCCAATTGAAACCAAATTTCTATTAATACCAGCTGGAGTGGTACTGAGTCCCACGCACACACCAGAAAGAGTCAATTTAAACCAGGCCTCTATTAATACCAGCTGGAGTGGTACTGAGTCCCACTCACACACCAGAAAGAATCAATTTAAACGAGGCCTCTATTAATACCAGCTGGAGTGGTACTGAGCCCCACTCACTCACCAGGAAAGAGCCAATTCAATCCAGGTTTCTATTAATACCAGCTGGAGTGGTACTGAGCCCCACTCACACACCTGGAAACAGCCAATTCAATCCAGGCCTCTATTCATACCAGCTGCAGTGGTACTGAGTCCCACTCCCATGCCAGGTCAGAGGCAATTCAATCCAGGTCTCTATTAATATCAGCTGGAGTGGCACTGAGTCTCACTGAAACACCAGGAAAGAGACAATTCAATTCAGACCACTATTAATACCAGCTGGTGTGGTACTGAGTCCCACTCACAGAGCAGGAAAGAGCCAAATCAATACAGAACACTATTACTACCAGCTGGAGTTGTGCTGGGTCCGATTCACCCACCTGGTAAAAGCCAAGTCAAACCAGGCCTCTATTCATACCAGCTGCAGTGGTACTGAGTCCCACTCACTCACCAGGAAAGAGTCAATTCAAACCAGGTTTCTCTTGAAACCAGCTGGAGTGGTACTGAGTCTCACTCACACGCCAGGAAAGAGCCAATTCCATCCAGACCTCTATTAATACCAGCTGGAATGTTACTGAGTAGCTGGAATGGTACTGAGTACCACTCACACACCAGGAAAGAACCAATTCAAACCGGACAACTATTAATACCAGCTGGAGTGGTACTCAGTACCACTCACACACCAGGAAAGAGCCAATTCCATCCAGACTCTATTAATACCAGCTGGAGTGGTACTGAGTCCCACTCACTCACCAGGAAAGAGCCAATTCAAACCGGACAACTATTAATACCAGCTGGAGTGGTACTGAGTCCCACTCACACACCAGGAAAGAGCCAATTCAATCCAGGTCTCTATTAATACCAGCTGGAGTGGTACTGAGCCCCACTCACACACCAGGAAAGAGCCAATTCCATCCAGACCTCTATTAATACCAGCTGGAGTGGTACTGAGTCTCACTCACACACCCGGACAGAGCCAATTCTATCCAGACCTCTATTAATACCAGCTGGAGTGGTACTGAGTCCCACTCACACACCAGGAAAGAGCCAATTCAATGCAGGCCTTTATTAATAACATTTGGAGTGGGACTGAATTCCACTCACACAGCAGAGAAGAGACAGTTCATTCCAGGACTCTATTAACACCGGGTGTACTGGCACTGTGTCCCACTCACACACAAGGAAAGGGACAGTTCATTCCAAACATCTATAAATATCAGCTGGAATGGTACTGAGTCCCACTTACACACGAGAAAGAGCCAATTCAATCCAGACATCTATAATACCAGCTGAAGTGCGACTGAGTCCCACACACACAGCAGGAAAGGGACAGTTCATTCCAGGCCTCTATTAATACCAGTAGGAGTGGTACTGAGCCCCGCTCACACACCAGGAAGTAGCTAACTCAATCCAGGCCTCTATTAATAGCTGCTGGAGATGCACGGAGTCCCACACACACACCAGAAAAGTGCCTATCCAATCCAGGCATCAATTAATACCTGCTGGAATGGTACTGAGTCCCACTCACACACCAGGAAAGAGCCAATTCAATCCAGGCCTCTATCAATACCAGCTGGAGAGGTACTGAGTCCCACTCACTCACCAGGAAAGAGCCAATTCAATCCAGGCCTCTATCAATACCAGCTGGAGAGGTACTGAGTCCCACTCACTCACCAGGAAAGAGCCAATTCAATCCAGGCCTCTATTAATACCAACTGGAGTGGTACTGAGTCCCACTCACACACCAGGAAAGAGCCAATTAAATCCAGACTTGTGGCGAAGGGGAGTTGGAGTGAGAAGTGGAGAGAGGGGAGTTGGGGAGGGAAGTGGGGGATGGGAGAAGATGGGAGAGGGGGAGGAGAGTGGGGGTGCGAAGTTTGAAGAGGAGTGGAGAGGGGAGAGGAGAAGAGAGGCGAGGGGAGTGGGGGAGGGGTGAGGAATAGGGGAGTGGGAATTGGAGTGGGGGAGGGGAGAGGGGAGGGGAGTGGAGGGGAGAGGTCGAGGTAAGTGGAGGAGGTGTGAGGGATAGGGGAGTGGGAAGTGGAATGGTGAAAGGAGTGGGGGAGGGGTGTCCCGGAGTGGAGAGTGGGAAGTGGGGGAATTGAGTCAGGAGTTTGGAGTGGGGGAGGGGAGGGAAGAGGAGGCGAATGAGGGAGGGGAGGGGAGAGGTGTAGAGTGGGAGGAGAGAGGGGGAGTGGGAGGGCTTTGGGGGAGTGGTGTGGGGCATGCGGGAGGTGAGTTGGGAGTGGAGGCGTGCAGGGGGGGAGTAGAGGAGGGGAGTGGGGAGTGAGGGGGTGGGGAATGGAGAGTTGGGGAGGGGAGTTGGAGTGTGTTGTCGGTGAGTGGAGGCGTGCAGGGGGGGATTGGAGGAGGTGAGTGGGGAGCGGGGGAGAGGATTGGGGGAGGGAAGGGGAGTGGAGGAGGGCAGAGGTGAAAACTGGAGTGGGGAGTGGGGGAGTCGTGTGGGGGAAGGGAGTGGGGGAAGGGAGTGGGGAGTGCGGGAGGGGAGTGAGGAGGGGGATTGGGGGTGGGGGAGTGGGGGAGGTGCGTGGAGGGTGCGGGAGGGGAGTGAGGAGGAGGAGTGGGGGTGGGGTAGTGGGGAGGTGAGTTAGGAGGGGAGTGAGGAAGGGGAGTGTGGGTGGGGGAGTGGTGAGGGGAGTGGAGAGTGCGGGAGGGGAGTGAGGAGGAGGAGTGGGGTTGGGGGAATGGGGAGGTGAGTTGGGAGGGGAGTGAGGAGGGGGAGTGGGGGTGGGTTTGTGGGGAGGTGAGTTGGGAGCGCAGGAGTGAGAGTGGGGAAAGGATTGGGTGTGGGTGTGGTTGTGGGGAGAGGGAAGGAGGGCAAGAGTAGAGGGGTGGAAGTGGGGGAGGGAAGTGGGGGAGAGGAGTGGTGAGTGGGGAGAGGGGAGTGGGGACAGGAGTGTAGAGTGGGAGAGGGGAGTGGGTAGTGGGGGAATTGAGTCGGGAGTGGAGAGTGGGGGAGGGGGGAGTGGAGTGAGGACTGGGGAGGGAAGGGGGGAGTGGGGAGTGGGGGAGTGGAGTGGGGAGTGAGGAGTGGCGTGTGGACTAGTCATGTGGGGAGTGGGGGAGGGGAGCGTGGTGTGCGGGAGGGGAGTGGGGAGGGAGAGGGGGAGAGGTGTTAGGGAGGGGAGTGAGGGAGGGGAGTGAGGAGTGCGGAGTTGGGGAGGGAATTGGTGAGTGAGGAGTGGGGTAGGGGTGGGCGGATTGTGGGAGAGGCGTGGGGGAGGGTGGTGAGGAGGGGAGTGGGGAGGGGAGTGAGGGAGGGGGAGTTGTGGAGGGAAGTGGGGGAGACGGAGTGGGCGAGGCAGATAGGCGAGTGGGGGAGGGGAGTGGAGAGTGAGGAGTGGGGGAAGGGTGAGCGGAGTGGGTGAGGGTTGTGGGGGAGGGAAGTGGGGAGGGGAGTGAAGGATGGGATTGCGGGAGGAGAGTTGAGAAGGGGAGAGGGGGAGGGGTGTGCAGAAGTGGAGAAGGGAGTGAGGGTGGGGAGGGTGATGTGAGTGGGAGAGGGGCAGTGGGATTCGGGGATGGGAGTGTGGAAGGAGAAGGAGTGTGAGGGGAGAAGGAGGTGAGTGGGAAGTGTAGGGTACGGAAAGTGGAGTTGGGAGTGGAGTGTAGGATGGTAGTGATGGAGGAGAGTGTGGGAGTGGTGAAGCAGAGTGAAGGAGGGGGAGGGGGAGCGGTGAAGAAGTGAAGAAGAGGCGTTCGGGGGAGGGGTGTGGGTGAGGGTAATAGGGGACGGAAGTGTGGGAGGGGAGTGGGGAGGGGAAGGGGAGTGGGAGATGGGAGGGGAGGAGGGAAGGGTGTGGGGAATGGAATGGGGGTGGGCAGTGGGGGAGGGCAGTGGGGAGGGGAGTGGGGGAGGTGGGTGGAGGTTGGGGGTAGGGGAAGGGAGGCAGAAGAGGAGTGGGGGAGGTGCTGGGGAGTGTAGGAGGGGGTGTTGCGTGAGGGGGAAGGGGGAGGGGAGGGTTGAAGGGACTGGGGGAAAGGTGTGGGGGAAGGGATTGGGGATGGGGCGTGGGGGAGGGGGAGGGCAGAGCAGAAGGGACACGGGGGAGGGAGAGTGGGGGAGGGTGAGTGGGATTGGGGAGGGTAGTGGGGAGGGAGAGGGAGAGTGAGGAAGAGAGGGTTGTGAGTGGGGGGTATCGGGGAGGGGAGGGAGGAGTGGGAACTGGAATGGAGGATGCGAGTGAGGGAGGAGAGGGGGGAGTGTGGGAGGGGAGTGCAGGGGGTTGGGGAAGAGAGTGGGGGAGGGGACTGGGCAGGGGAGGGGGAGGGGAGCAGGGAGAGGAATGGGAGAGGTGGCAGTGAGAGTGGAGTGGGAAATGGGAGTGAGTGTGCGGAGTTGGGGAGGGGAGGGGAGAGGGGAGTGGGGAAAGGAGGGGTGTTGGGAGGGCAGTGGAGTAGGGATGTGGGGAAGGGGACCCGTGGAGGGTAACGGGGTAGGTGGATGGTCGTGGGGGAGGAGAGTGGCGGAGGGGAATGGGGTAAGCCAATGAGGAGTAGGGTAGGTGAGTGGGGGAGGGGATTGGGGAGGGGGAGAAGGGGAGAGGGAAGGGAGTGGGGGAATAGAGTGGGGAAGGGGACGGGGAAGGGCAGGGAGGGGGATGGGAGTGGTCGAGGGGATGCAGGAAGGGAATAAGGGAGGGCAGTGGGGTGGGGTGCAGGGAACAGGGAGGGGAGTTAGGGGAGTGGGGGTGCAGAGTTAGGGGAGTGAGGGATAGTGAGTGGGGCAGGGGGAGGGTTGTGGGGAGGGAGAGGGAATGTGAAGGGGAGAGGGTATTGAATGAAGGGGTGTAGGGGAGGGGAGAGAGGAGTTATGAGTGGAGTGGCGGATGGGAGTGAGGCAGGAGAGTAGTGGAGTGGGGGAGGGAGTGGGGGAGGCGAGTGGAGGAGGGGGATGTGGGAAGGTAAGGGGAGTGATGCAGGGGAAAGGGAGTAGGGGAGAGGGGGAGTGGGGAGGGGTAGGGAAGTGGTAGATGGGAGTGAGTGTGCAGAGTGTGGTGGGGAGGAGGAGGGGAGTGGACAGGGCACTGGAGAAGGGGACTCGCGGAGGGTAGTGGGGGAGGTGTAGGGTAATGGTGGAGGGTAGTGGGTGAGGGTAGTGGGGGAGGGTATTGAAAGATGGGAATGGCGGAGATGAGTGGGGGAGGCCGATGAGAAGTAGGGGGTGGGTGTTGTGGAAGGGATTGGGGAGGGGGTAGTGCGGAAGTGGGAAGGGGAGATGAAAGGGAGTGGGGGAATAGAGTGGGGAGGGAGGGGGAAGGGCGGGGAGGGGGATGGGAGTGGTAGAGGGAGAGCAGGAAGGGAATAAGGGAGGGAAGTGGGGTGGGGTGTAGGGAACGGGGAGGGGAGTTAGGGGAGTGGGGGAGGGTGAGTGGGGCAGAGAGAGGGTTGTGGGGAGGGAGAGGGGATGTGAGGGTGAGAGAGAGGGTATGTGAGGGGGAGAGGGTGGTGAGTGAAGGGGTGTAGGTGAGGGGAGAGGAGTGGGGAGTGTGGTGGCGGATGGGAGTGAGGGAGGAAAGTGGTGGAGCGGGGGAGGGGGTGGGGAATGGGGGCTTGGAGTGGGGGAGATGGAGGGGAAAGGGGAGTGGGGGAAGGGAGTGGGGGAGGCGAGTGGGGGAGGGGATGTGGGACAAAAGGGGAGTGGGGCAGGGGAGGGTGAGTAGGTGAGTGGGGAGGGGGAGGGAAGTGGGAGACGCAAGTGAGTGTGCAGAGTGTGGTGGGGAGGGGAGACGGGAGTGGAGTATGGAAAGGAGGCGAGTGGACAGGGCAGTGGAGAAGGGGACTCGAGGAGGGTAGTGGGGGAGGTGTAGGGTAGTGGGGGAGGGTAGTTGGAGAGGGTAGTGAAAGATGGGAGTGGCGGAGGGGAGTGGGGGAGGCCGATGAGATGTAGGGGGTGGGTGTTGTGGAGGGGATTGGGGAGGGGGAAGAGGGAAGGGGGAAGGGGAAGGGGAGAGGGAAGGGAGTAGGGGAATAGAGTGGGCATGGGGAGGGGGAAGGGCGTGGTGGTGGGGAGTGGGGGAGGGGGAGGGGAAGGGAATGGGGGAGGGTAGTGGGGGAGGGGAGGGGAGCGGAGAGGGGAGTCGGGGAGGGGAGTTGAGGGGGAGGGGGTGTTGGGGAGGAGAGGGGAGGGGGAAGTGGGTGGGTTGTTGGGGAGGAGAGGGGAGGGGATAGGTGATGGGGTGTTGGGGAGGAGAGGGGAAACGGAATGGGGGTGGGGGGGAGGGAATAGGGAGGGGAGTGGGGGAGGGGGCTGAGGGACTGAGGAGTGGGGGAGGAGAGTGGAGAGAGGAATGGGAGTGGGGAGGTGGAGGTGTGTGAGGAGGATTAGGGGAGTGGATGTGTGAATTGGAGTAGTGGAAAGGGGGAGGGGAGTCATGAGGGGCGTGGGGAAGAGAGGGAAGTGGTGAGATAGGTGTGGAAGGGGGTGAGGGAGGTAAGTGGGGGAGGGGAGTGGGGGAGTGGAGTGGGAGAGGGTGAGTGGGATTGGGGGAGGGTGAGTAGGATTGGTGGAGGGTGAGTGGGATTGGGGGAGGGTGAGTGAGATTGGGGGAGGGTGAGTGGGATTGGGGGAGGGGAGTGGGATTGGGGGAGTGTGAGTGGGATTGGGGGAGGGGAGTGGGATTGGGGGAGGGTGAGCGGGATTGGAAGAGGGGAGTGGGGAGTGGAGTGGAGGATGAGAGTGAGGGAGTGGGGGACGTGGCAGGGGAGTGGGGGAGGGAGATGTGGGAAGGATAATCGGAGGGGAGTGAGAGAGCAAAGATGGGAGTGATGGAGAGGAGTGGGGGAGGGGAGAGTTGGGGGTTAGGGGAGGGAATTGGGGAGGGGGGCAGGGGAGGGGAGTGGGGGGAGGGGTTGGTGGGTTGGGCGGGAGAGGAGGGTGGGGAGGGGAGTGTGGGAGGGGTTGGGGGTAGGGAGTGTGGCAGAGTGTGGGAGGAGTGGTGAGACTGGCAGAAGAGTGGGGGAGGGGAGTGGGAGAGGTGTGTTGGGGAGGGGAGTTGGGGAGGGGAGTGAGGGAGGGGTTGGGGGGGTAAGGGTTGGGGAGGGAGGGGAGTGAGGGAAGGGTGTGGGGAGAGGAGTGAGGCTAGGGGTCAGAGAGGGAAGGGAGTGGGGGAATGGAGTGGGGAAGAGGAGGGTAGTTCGGGGGTGGGGAGGGGAGTGGGAGTGGATTGGGGTGGGGAGGGTTCTGCTGGAGGGGAGTGTGGGAGAGGAGTGGGTGAGGGGAGGGGCTGGGGGAGGGGAATGGGAGAGGGGACTGGGTGAGAGAAGTGGGAGTTAGGGAGGGACTTGGAAAGGGGAGTGGGGGAAGGCGGGTGGGGAAATTGGAGTGAGTGTGTGAGGTGGGGCCGGGGAAAGGAGGGGAGTTGGGAAGGGGTGGGGGAGGGAAGGGCGGTGGGATATTTGGGAGAGGACGTGGAGTGGAGTAGGGGGGCTGTGAGGGGAGGGATACGTGTGAGGTGAAGGGAGTCGCGGATGGGAGGGCAATGGCGGCAGCGGGTCTGGAGGAGGAAAGTGGGGGAGGGGATTGAGGGATGGGAGA